>NW_027367626.1:0-56321 GCF_046119375.1 Phyllobates terribilis
CGTTGCTATTACAAAGCTCGCAGAATTTAGTAAGAAGGGCAGGCTTTAGAGACAATTGGCTTATTTAACTCCTCCATTTGATCTCTTAAATCACAAATTTCTTTCTGTTGGGATCTCTCCTTACCACGAACAACTTCATGATCCAAGGTCAACTCTAGTAAGAGCTCAACAAGGGTGTTTTGATGAAGGAGCTCAAAGCCTAGGGAAATTACCTCAGAGTCTTCCCCTTCGTAGTCATTGGCAGCGATTAGACAAGTATCTTGACATTTAGTCTCATCATCCGAGTCTCCCCATAATAACTTCTTAGGCTTCTCCTTTGTACAATCCTCAGTTGAATGTCCATGACAAAGACAATTAAAGCACACCGAGTTCGAGCTTGAGTGAGAGTTTTAATCTGGAGATAGGACATCATCGACTTGATTTGAATGTGTAGCCAGTTGTCCTTTGGTTTTTAAACTGCCTTGTCCCATAAATATCTTCATGGGTATTCTTATAACAAGAACAATTTCCCTGTTCTCCATGGTTCACAACAATATATAGAGAGATAGATATATGTAGCGAGTGTCAATCAATGCATATGAGAAACCTGAGCTCTGATACTGATGAAGGATCATCCTCACTGAAGCCCCTACACTCAGTTGACAGAGACATCACTCGTTCAAGGGCTAAGAAGATGCTTGATGATACCGTGCAACTCATTGGCTCATTCCTACCTAAGGAGAACGTGCATGAAGAAGGTGCAAGAACAAGTGTAAGAAGTGTCAATCTCTTGACGAACAATTCCGAAAACATTGTTAATTTATTGCGTTGATTGTTTTGTTTTTAAAACCTATTTCAAACTATTTTAGGAGCTGATTTTCTATGGGTTTTATGTGTGCTTTTAGGGTCTGCTTCATAACCATTAAAGGGCCGGTCCATGCATCTATTTTTAGGTTCGGTTTAGTGTGTTTTTAAGTTAACAGAACCGGTTCACCTTTCATCTAAAAGGGCCTCCTCATTTTAATTTCAGACTTCTTTGAATTTATGAAAAGCTTCCTTTGGTAGTTTCAAACACTCCAATTGAACGTAGAGAGGTCTCATCCATTGTGTTTATGCTTTAGCTTGGTCTTGATTGCTTTTGTCAAGTTCTTCGAAGCTTGGTGATTGTGGAAGACACAAGCCTCATAAATGTGTGCCTCGGATCATTCGGAGCCCTTGTTGTGTGTTGTTGTAGAAGGTGTGGTTTTGAATAGGTAGGTGAGTTCAATTGCCTTTGAGCAATCCAGGTTTGTCTATTAGATGTCATAGTTTCACCTTAAATCTATCTAATTTCATTTCGATTCCTTCACCTTCTTTACAAATAAGATTTCTTCCTAGCACTTCATCTAGATCCATCAAAACGGGCTAATCCCTATACTTGATACCAATTGTGGGTTTTGGCGAGTTGAGGATCGAGATAAAAGCGAGAGTAACAAGATTTATTCGTGAATGTTAAACTTACACTTTACGTTTAATGATCACAAGCGATTAAGCTAGTATCCAAATAATAGCTCTAAACAAAGCGAGTAAATATAGAAGTGATTGGCTTGTGGAAAACTTTCATAGAGTAGCATTCAATCAACTATATCTTATGGATGAGTAACTTAATTAACTAGCTTTAGTGTTTAAGATATGCGGAAGTTAAAAAACATAAAAGC
Organism: Phyllobates terribilis; assembly: GCF_046119375.1. Lineage (NCBI taxonomy): Eukaryota > Metazoa > Chordata > Amphibia > Anura > Dendrobatidae > Phyllobates > Phyllobates terribilis. The sequence goes on from NW_027367626.1 coordinate 1,677, forward strand.
GAGTCTGATTCCTCAAGTAATTAGAACACGCTACAGAGTGAGTGTACTATAAAAGTGGAATAAAGAGGGAAAGCCATAATATGAACCTTAGATGATTAAATGAAAGGTTCAGCTCAATATGCACAGAGAGACTTGGTAAGGTAAGAACCCTTGGGATTAGCACATGCCCGGGATGAAACTAACCGATATATAGATAATAATGAACAAAAAAATTACAAGGCCTTATAACAATCAACTCACTAGAATCACGTTCAGCTCACTTACAAGGATTGTTGCTCTCAAGTTGTACAGACGACACATGCTCCCTCAAAGATCACAGGCTTGCCCCAACTACTCAACCTTACTAACTACCCAACTTTCAGTCATGTTGCATCCCTCCAAGATGCTCAACGTACTAACTCCCAAGCTTTCCTGATCCTGTTGTGTTTCTTCTAGCTAGACTTTCTCTCCCTCGTGAAGTTTCCCATGCTCGTGCGAACGCATACTACTATTACAACTATTTATAGAAATCCTAAACTTATTCCTTAAGTTACAAAACTCTATAGAATATTGTAATAAAGGAGATTGCCACCTTGGCAATCCGTGCGACTACTCTACTAGGAAACTCCTCCAGAGATTCTCCTTTTTCTTGAGCAACAAACATGTAACAAACTCTGCCACGGTGGCAATCCGCTTCGCACCACTAATCTTCAATTCGTCCACGCTGGCGATACACGCTGGCAATCCATGCTGGCAATCCACGCTCCTCACTTTCCCATTGCTGGCCCGAATTCTCTACACGCTGGTATATCATAAGCCACTCGGACAGATTCTCTTTACCTCAATGTCTCTGGTGTTGAAGCACTGAATATACTAGCCTGCAACGACTCTCCTTGTCTTTGCGCTAGTTCTTTGCCTTCAACACTCTTCACATCTTCACTTCAAAATATGATTCTTCACTTCAGAGTTCATTTAGACTGCCTTCGCAATATTCTCTATCTTCGCAAGGCTCAAAGCTAGTCTCTAGCTTGTTCTCTTGGTCAAAGCGACTGTTTTTGCTTCTTAATCTATTCTTGTAATACTTAGAAAACAGAAGATAGATTAAATGTAGTGTTTATCATCATCAAAAAAAAGGAGTGATTAGTCTTAGCATCCTCAAACTATTAGTTAATCTCGTACCAATCATATTTCCTACGGTTATGGTTGCTAATATGAATGGTAAGGTGAGATTCGTTTTCCTTCTTTGAATATAATGATTTACATTTGAAGTATGTACCTTGAACCGGGATAAAATTCGGATTAAAGAACTAGAAATGTATAGAATACAATGATAAAAAACACAATTGAATTAGTAAAAGTAATCGGGCTAAACATTACTCCATTCTATCGAAAGTTAGCAATAGTCACTAGTTCATTCTAGTCACCATAACCAATTATACCATACCCTTCTTTTGCACTAGAATTAGCTAAACTGGCAATTTGTAGAAATATATTTTCTTATCTCTTTGTGGAATAACCCATGTGCTTACCAGATACTTCAGTATTAAGTACTCACCAGGATTATTATCTGATGTGTTTAACGACAGCGCATCAGTACACAAACTCAATCAAACATAATATATGGACGACTAGCCGTTAGATAAATATGAGCTAATCATTCCTTTGTACATCGTTTAATATGTTTTTACTACTTGTAGGTCAGCATCGAGAAGAGTTATTGTACAAATGGGAGAAGAGATGGATTTGTAGGTCTCCAAGTTATATATCTTCAAGATTTCTCTTAAGTACTTATCTTGATGGATTTTAATCCCCTTGTCCTTCTGTATCACTTGAAGACCCAAAAAATATTGATCTATTCAATCATGCTCATGCTAAACTTACTACTGAATGTATATACATAAGACATGTTACTAGATCTAGAAATGATTTCATTGACATATACCTAAACAATGAAAATGTATCTGTTGTGCTCTTGAAGGAATAGGATATTGTCGATAGTTCCTCTCTTATAGTTTTCTGTTAGAAGGAAGTCAAACAAACAGTCGTACCAAGCCCTGAAAGCTTGTTTCAGACCATAGAGAGCCTTGTCAAGAAATGAGATATGCTAAGGCTTGGATGGATCTTCGAATCTTGGAGGCTGCTTGACGTAGACTTTTCATTGAGTAAGGCGTTCTTCACATCTATTTGAAATAGTGTTAATTCCTTGCGAGATCAAATGGAATAAAAGCGCAAGTTGCCTCTGATCTTTCAACAGGAGCGTAGGTTTCTTCATAGTGAATTCCATCTTTTTTATTGTAAGCTTGTGCAACCAAACTGTCTATTCTTTGAAAAACAGAACCATACTTATCAATTTTGTTAAGAAAGACCCAACGAGTACCGATGATAGTTCTGTCCTTTGAGCAAGATACGAATCTCCATACTTTGTTATGTTCAAACTATTTGAGTTCTTCTTTCATAGCAACTACCCATCTTGGATCTTTGAGAGCCGATTTAATGCTTTTGGGTTCTGTTAGGGACAAAGAATCATTAAAATCAAACAAGTTCTTAAGATATGAGCGAGTTTAAAAACCTGGGAGGTACAATTCAATGATGTTGTCAAGAGGGTGAGCATAAATAAGAGAGGCACCCTTGGTTGGTGGAGTACGGTCTTTAGTTATGTTAGAGAAATTAGTGGCCACAACTAAAGATTTTGTGGTGCGAAGACTTTATTTAACATCAAGATCTTACAATAGAGGCATGGAGTCGTAGAGTGCAGTATCATCGTCACTGTCCTCAAAACGAGGATCTGTAGAAGATGGAGATGGACTATCTAAGGATAAATATGATGGAGTAGAAGAAAATGGATCAGAGGCATCATCAGATGAGTCCGAGCTAAGAATTTCATTGAAAATTACATGTATAATTTCCTCAACCTTTCGTTTTCGTGGATTGAATACATTCTATGCCAGAATGTCGGTTGCATCGTTGTGGGTATCAGACTTACTCAAATTGCCTTTACAATTATTATAGACAAAGAATTGGCATCTAAAGGTCAAGAAATGAGAGCTATTCGGTGCATATCCCTTTAGAAGTTCCTAAGGGAATTTTCGATCATAGTACGAAACATGACATGGTTTATGATGCCTCATCTTTGGTATGGATGAAGAGCTTCCATGTGAATCTAGAGTAGTCATCAACAATGACGAGGATGTACCTATAACCTCCCAAACATTGGATTTTCATAGGTCTACAATGATAATAAGATTTTGCCGCTTTTACAACCGTCACGACCCACGCCTTATTCGCCGTGGCCCGCGACTTGCCAGAAGATTGAAGATTCCGAGTTTTCTCTGGTTTCACCTCAAAGGATAAACTTCTATGTTATTATTTTATGTTCCTTAGTTTTATTTGATTTTGTAGGTTAATATTTATTATTTTTGTACGTGTTAGAATTATTCTAAGTTAGTCTCCTATATATGGACCATTTCTCCCTACGAGCCAAAGGTTAGAGAGTTAGAAAATTAGACTTTTATTAGATTACACAATTAGTTTATTTTTTGTTTAGTAGGATGATGAACTAAGTCCGTAGACATTTTACCACTTGACTATTGAATTTTATATAGTGTTTTAGTTATTATAAGTATTTCTCTATCTTTCTTGATACCAATGTGTTTATTACTTTTTGTGCTTTAGTTAGATTGACAACCTGCATTGTATACTATTATCGGAAATACAATATTAATATGGTTAAACTGGTTTATGTGCATGTTAAAGTAATAAAAACACTTACAATTGAGGATTGTCAGACTGATTTGCATATTATGTCAATTGTTCCATTTCTATCGGTTACAAACTGTTTTATAGGGTTCGAGTTGCAAATGTAAATTGTGGTTGTTTATCTTAGATTAGGACGGCACATGAATTATTATTGATAGGTGACAAGAAATACAATGATCAAAGCCCTAACAGTGTATAAATGGATTAGTTGGTTTGAACAATACTCTCTCATAATAATTTAAACAATCAAATTACTAGGTGTGATTAATTATACAAACCCCCCTTGCCGTGCTTCTTTACTAACTGAATCGTTTTTACTTATATAACGTTTCGCTGTGGGACCGACCGTATCCTTACCAGATACTTATGTATTGGATATTCATCAGGAGTATTACTTTTGACATGTTCAACGACACAAGCGTCACCTAACTTGCTAAATTAACCTTCTCCTCGACAACAATGCCCAATTTCATGGACGGACAGTTGTCATGCAATTTCAAACGTATTCCTATAAAATACCATCTAAAAGAAAGAAGGGATAAGCACATGATCGATCCCATACAGAGATGTAGTTTAGTAAATAAAAGAACGATTCTTGTGTAACAACATGTTTTTTGGTAATAATGTGCGAATCTAACAAACATTGGATTTTTATTAATAATAAGATGAATGTTTCACCAAACAAATCAGTTTATACTTATTAAGGTTTTTAATGAAAGTAATTCATTTGCTTACCAAGTTTAATTCTAGTTTTATCCTTATATAGATCTATGGTTCCCGATCAAAAAAATAAGATTTAACTGGAACATACAAGTTTGAATTGTGTTTGCAACTCCCTACTCTAACATGCACAAACCAGACTGGCTATATTAAATCTTGTGTAACTAGAATACTTGTATGAATTAGATTGACTAAGCTAAGTCATCAACCTAGAAAAGAAAAATAACGCAATCATATATGTTATCAAGAGAAAAGCGGAATAACAATTTTGGAATAAAAAAACTGATAGCGAATAAATTAGAATTAAAAAACATGTATAAACTTGATAGAAGGATGGAACAATTGTTGACTTTTCTCCTCCTAGAGACGCTAAGAAAATGCTCGGAAATGTCTAACTATATAACTACCTCCTCTCGATCTCATAGAAAGAATGCTCCTTAAATAGGAGATCTCTACCTATTCAATCTTACATTTAAAAAGATAACTAAATCAACTATATTTTACTAAAACCGAAACTAATCTTTTAGCTAAAATCAGGAAAAGGGATAAGTGTATCACTTACCCTTGCACCCTTCGCAAGCCTTAGTGAATACAGTTTGTTCATTAGTAAACAATTACCTAGCTAAATATAGATTCTCAGTAAAAAGTACATTATTGTTTTCCATATACATAGAAGCTTTATTCTCCAGAATCACATGATCCTATAGAATCCCTTTAATCTTGTCAACTAGGTGTCGTTTAGGTAAAAGCTCAAGTTTAAGAGATGATACATGCACTTCTTCTTTCTTCTCTGAAACGTCTGTTATCATTAGGCATATTCCTCCAAGGATTTCTCTAGGTTCTTTTTTCATAATTAGAGGAATCATCCCAATAAGAGACGAGAGCTTTCTTGTTTGATTTTATAGGAACTTTCCCTTTTCTTTTTGGGCATGTTTTTTAGAAAATCCAGCTTTTAATGAATGTTGTAGAATATGTACTCCTCGATATCTCTCTTGTTCGTCATGGTGACATTCTTATCATAAACTTCTTTGCATATTTGTTCATTCTCCATTAAGTTTACAACATTGGTAAGCTTCAGTGTTGTTCATCTTTCTCCGTTTTCTTTTTGTTTATTATTTTATCAGTGTCCTCTAGAAGTTTCTAACTTTCAAGTACTAAAAATGAGCTAATGCAGCGCTCAACAATCATTGCAATAAGTCAAATAAAACATTGCGATAGACATAATGCAATGGTCTTTCACTGTTTCATCTGTGCCTTGGGCGTAATGAGCCCTCGTGTCATGGAACACACGGGTTGTCAAAGTACGAATAATCCTAAACCTAAAAAAAACTAGGAAATGAAAGTAAGGAGTCGGTCCAACAAAGAATAGGATTTATGTGATTAACAAATAAAAAATTGTTTTTTTTTGTGATTATTTAGGTGATAGGTTATTGTTCCTCTTTACTCATCCATATATATATCCATCTTGGTTCTCTTCATCATGTTTTTTGTGACCTACCTATATCAATTCCTATCTTTTCCTATCCTAAATCCACATTCACATTCTACATTCCCAAACCAGAATCCTATAGAACACGTGCGTCTCAAAATCTTTGTCCTTGAGACATGCCAACACATCAGCGCCTTGACAATGGCGACATTTAAAGAGGTGATATAAGGAGTTAAGGATTGGCCACTGATGAACTTAAGGTTACGGTATGGGCTGGAGTTTTATAGTTACTCAACTCATTCTCAGTTTTAGTTTGACAAGGAGATTTCATGACTAGTTTTTTATTATGTTAGCTCATTCTTTATTGTAATTTATGAGACCTTCGATATATTAAGAACTAGAGATTTATCTTTCTTTTAGCTTCCTCGAGATGAGTAAAGGTCTATGTATGGGGGAATTTGTGTAACCTATTTTATATACCTTATGTAGCAGTTTTAGCACATATTTTATAAGGAAATGAAGTTATTCAATGGAGTTGTAATTATTATCGCCTGGAGATTTGTTTGTGTAAATTGAAAATTATTATGGAGTTTTTTATGATGCAATTGAAGATTGAAGAAACACAAGGAATTCGGAAGATTTGGAGATGAAAAAATGCCAGAAGATACGAACTTAGGCATACAGAAGATCATTGTTCGGAGAAAACCAACTGAAGCTTTGATGCTCCCCGCGACAATTAAAGACTCGGCCTACGGCCAGAGAGAAATCAGAGTTCTGCGTAAGACTATCTTTTATTTGTAATAAATATTTATAATAGTATATATAGAGTTTAGTTGTTTTACATGAAAACTCCATATTGTTTTATTAGTTCATGTTTTCTTATTTTTCCAATTTTTCCCTTAGAAAGGAGATTGTGCTTTTATTCTAGGAGGCAATTAGGTTAAGAAGACAAGTAAGTTTTTACTTTTTTTATCCACTAGTTTAAGCTCTACCGTTTATGGGGAAATAAACCCATGGTTGTTTTTCCTGAAAGTTTGAAGCTTTTGACTATGATTTTGTGAGTAATCTATTATTCGTTTTAGTTCTATCACTTTTATTTCATCTTTTATTGATTCAATCTTATTTCCTCACATGAATTTATCTTGGAAGGTCACTTAGATTCATAATTGAGATTCATTATGCTATGGTTTGCATATTTCATGATATAGTTAATCTAGTAGCAAACATATTTTATATGGTTCGGGTTGCGAATGTGAATGGTGAGGTGAGATTCGTTTGGATGCTTTGAATATAATGATTTGTGTTTGAAGTATGTACCTTGAACAGGGATAACATAAGGATTAATGAACTAGAACTTATAGAATACGATGATAAACAACACAATTGAATTTCTAAAAGTAAGAAGGTAAAGTATTACTCCATTCCATCAAAAATTAACAATATTTATTAGTTCTTTCTAGTCACCATAACAAATCAAACAAAAACCTCATTTTGCACTTAAATTAGGTAAATTGGCAGTTTTTAGAAAGATATCGTTTTATATCTCTTTGTGGAATAACCCTTGTTCTTAACAGATACTTCTTTATTAAGTACTCACCAGGATTACTATCTTACGTTTATAACGACAGCGCATCAGCACAAAAACTCAGGTCAAACACAATATATGGCCAACTAGCTGTTAGATACGTTAACAAGCTAATCATTCTTTTCTACATCGTCTCATCAGTTTTTACTCCTTCTAGGTCAGCATCGAGAAGAGTTATTGTACAGATGGGAGTAGAGATGGGTTTGTAGGTCTCCATGTTATATTTCTTCAAGATTTCTCTTCAGTAATTTTGTTGATGGATTTTAAGCCCCTCGTCCTCCTGGATCACTTGAACACCCAAAAAATATAGATGTATCCAATCATGCTCATGTTGAACTTACAACTCATCTTCTACATGAATGTACATAAGACATGATCATAGAGCTATAATTGATTTCATTGACATATACCTAAAATATTGAAAATGTCTCCATTGTGATTGACAAGGGCTAAAGTCGTTATGCCCCTATCAAAGTAATACTTACTAGACTACCACCAGTATATTGGGTAAGTCGAGGTTGTACCCAAGGGAGCAAGAATTCTCTAAGCAGGTTTTTATATGATTTTCCGAAGGGGGGGGGGTGAGTTTCACAAATGCTTGAAAATAAGGCACGAAACAAACACAAAATTCTTGAGAAAGTAATAAGAATGAAATGGTTCACCTATCCATTCTAGCAACTTGAAAAGGTCGGTGGATCCTAGGTTCTTAACAACCAATGTTCCAATCAAATTTAAATGGATCGTCCTACTCTTAGTTCATAGCTAGCAACTAGTCCAAGTAGTCCTAGAAACCCTAATCATGCTACAACCACGGAAATACCTAGATTTAATAGCACAATTGCATAAAGTTCAAAGATATGTAGGTTCATGCAATACCATTGACAAATAGTTGGTACTTGACATGAATCTATGATCTCTACCCTAAAATCAATCACAAATAGCTCATGAAGAAAGAGTTTGCTACAAAAGGTTTAGATTCTTCAAATAGAATTGTCTAAACCTAGCATTATGAAAAAGATCAATAAACCTAGTTGATCATTCTAGATAAATCAATATAAATCAGTCACAAGTTTAAGCGTAATAGATCAAAGAACAAATCCAAAGACAAATAAGAACAAGGGGAAAAAGAACCTTACCACAACGACCCAAATCAAGAGCTAGAACTTCAAGATAAACACAAATTGGCTTAGTTCTCCATAGATTCCTTAGAAAACAAATTTTAAAAAGAGAGAGTTTTTTGAATTACAAAATTGAGAGATTAGATAATCCTAGAGAGAGTATGAGAGAATATAAAGAAAATATATGGTCAAAACCGTAGAAAATCTATATAAACTCTCCTCTCAAAATGGTAACATCGAAACTCCTTCAAAGCCTTTAAGATGAGGTGGTTACAAATTAGGAAGGAACTCCGATTGAGCTCAAAACTCCTTCAAATGGATAGTTCACCCTAATCTCTGTTGTCCCCTATGACAGCTCAGTAAAATGGCCATAACTTTTGACTCACAACTCCGATTGAGCTCAAATTTGGAAGGAACGTTGTAGACTTCATGATCTAACACCTCGAATTGGAATCACCTCAATCGGACATAGGATTAGGGTGAACTATCCATTTGAACTCAGCATAAATCCTCAGCACTTCATTCATAAGCGTCTTCACCTTCACTTGGTCGCCTTTTGTCCCGATGCCTCATATGCTTTATTTAACGACTAAGTGCTTCCAAAACACATCTAAAGTCACCTTAATGCTTCCTTTGGTTCCATCGGGATTGCGCCTATAAATTCCCCAACACTTAGACCTTGCTCGTCCTCGAGTAAGCATGATGTCCCGGGCAAGCATGGGTGACTCAAACTCTCCAACGAAACGTCAAAAACACTCTTAAGTACATGTTTCCAACAAAAACAAACAAAGACTACGACCCTAACAAGAAACACCCAAAAAACAAAGCAAAACATGTTGCAAACACCCCTTCTTTGCATGTTACGGATCCCACGCAAGCATATCACAATAGATCTTAAAAGTATGCAATGGTTGTCTCAAACCAAATGATATATGCATGAAAATTGTGCTAAATTAGACTAAAGACATCTTTCCGTCATAGCATGCATCGTTCAATGATAAAAAGACATAATTTCCTCGACTGGAATACCAAACACGCCCTCACGAATTCATGCTCTATCCCTAAATGACACTCAAAAAACATGCATACACAACCAAAACTAACCACAGGGCAAGGTGCGAAACAAATCAAGAGACATTCATGAATCACAAAATCTACTCTTTTTCTTTCTTTTTGGGGGCCCAGATGTTTTTCGAACCGGGCCAACACTTTAAGACTTTTGCACGTAGCCATCATATCTTTGAGCACTAAATAATACGATGTGTTCTTTTCATGCTCATCACGCAAACGTTAGAAGTTCTCTTATGTAAGCACTAAACACTACATCGTGTTCTTTGCATGCTTTTATTTAGTGTTATTTATTTTTGTTTTTCAATAATGTGACAAATTCCCGTCTCAATCAAGTGTTATGAAAATAACCTCAGCACCTAGGGGTTCGAGAAAAACGTATAAGCAAGTTCTAAAGCAAACATTCAAAGAAGAGCACTCCTAAGTGACAACATGCCTAAGTAACGAGAATCAGTCCATACATAATCCTATCAATGTCCGCACGCTCAGATAAGTGTCCAAAGCATAATAAAACACTATCATCATCATAATGGATTTGCAACCTCAAAGAACCAAAACATAATCAAAAGATCCAAAGCATAAGTACTAGTACGAGAACCAATCAACAATGCAAATCATGGGGTGTAACAACCGACTCAAAAGCATAACAAAACACACCAAAAAAAAAAACAAGCTAGAAAGACTAAAAAAAAACTTACGTCTATATGCATGCAATACCAATTCAGTTCCCCACACTTAGACTTATCAAGGGGACGTGGAGGCTCTCTCGTCCTATTCTGCAAAACAGCACTAGCAAGTATCTTGCCCAAGGGCGTAAGAAGGGTGGGGCGATTGCCCAAAACAACAATGTACATCATATCGGGAGGTTCAAATCCCGTATCAATCAAAGTTACCCTCAAGAGTGTCCGGAATAGGAGGTAGAATCGTATCAATCCAACAAAGAGAAAGCATGTTAAGAGTATTGACGTCATGTATACTATGTTCTATTATATCCCCGTCAAACTCCATGGTCATTATTCCTCCAAATACATCAATCTTAGTCTTTGAGGTACTCATGAAAGGTCTACCTAGTATAATACGAGACATAGCACTCTCACTCACATCCAAGACAAAGAAATCATCGGGGAAAAATAATTTATCCACCTTAACAAATACATTTTCTACCACTCCCCTAGGAAGCACCGAAGACCCGTCAGCAAGCACTATCAAAATTTTGGTTTCCATTAGGGGTCCTAGTGCTAGCGATTCATACATAGAGTAAGGAAAAACATTGAAAGCAGCACCTAAATCAAGCATGGCTCGATCAATCCGAGTGTCACCAATCATGATAGGGATACTAAACATACCTGGATCCTCGCGCTTTGCCGGCATTTGCGTTTGAAGAATCGTATAGACGCGCTCATTCACTTGCACCTTTTGCTTCCCTTTAAGCTTTCGCTTCCGCTTGATCGTGCATAGTTCTTTCAAGAACTTAGCGTACCGGGTACGCTTTTGATGAGCTTGAGCAAAGGCATGTTGACTTCGCACTTGCTAAATGTCTCGAAGAGCTCCTTGTCATTAACAGGCCTTCGAGTGTCCTTAAGGGCATCCGGAAAAGGTGCGGGAGGCTTTTCGACATAGAGAGGAGGGAAATCGGGTCGCAGATAGTTCTCTTGTCGAAGGCGGAATTCCCCTCGATCTTCATAGTATTCCTCCTCAACATTCATCTTCACGGTAACTCAAGCCTCAGTGGGTAATCCGCGACCGCGGTCAGGGGTCCGCGACCGCGGTTGGTCCAAGAACTTCGGGTCCCTTACATATACTGAGGCGCGACCACAGTCATGGGACCGCGGCCGCGGGAAACTTTCAGCAGCGTCCTCCTCTTCTTCTGCCACTTCAGCCATGGGGGCATCTCCACACACCTTACCACTCCGCAAATGAATAGAACTTACATTAGCCCTTGGATTCACCACCGTTTGAGATGGCAAACTCTTGGAAAGTTGTTGGTTTGTTTGAGAAATCCCGTCGGCAAGTTGGCTATGTTGCTTCTCAATGCTTTTTATGCTAGACTCCGTTTTTTGGACATGAGAGGTGAAGTGAGTGGTCAAGGAATTCAACAAATCCTCGGTAGATGGCTTGGGAGGTCCGTAGTATTGTGGGTTGGTGTGCTGGTAAGGAGCCCGGTATTGGTGGTTCGGTTGAGCCTGTGGTAGGAAATTGTTACCCGGTTGAGAAGGGTGGTGTTAGGCCCCGGATGAATCACCATATCGGAACCCCGCATGATCATTCCACCTCTGGTTGTAATTATGAGCTTGGTTATCGGACCGAGGTCTAGGAGGTCCATATTCCCCCACGACATTGACGTCAACAGTAGTGGTAGTGTCCTGAAGTTGTGGACACATATCCGTGGCATGGGATTCATCGGTGCAAACCCCACAAGCCCGCGGGTCATTGTTCCTAGTCAATGCCATCGTCTCAATCATGCTCTTGATCTTGGCCAAAGCATTACTTACGTCGGAAACACTAGAGCTCGCAGCATGAACTCCCTTTCTTGTATACGTCCGACCAAAGCTTCTTGTGCCATCGTCTATGTCATGGATCCGTCTCATGGCTATTTCGGGCGTCAAGTTCAAGACACTACCACTGCAGGCGGCGTCTATAATCCTCCTCTCTTGATCTAGTAACCCGTTATAGAGGTGGATTACTAATTCCTTCTCATCGAACCCATGGAACGGGCAACTTGCGCACAACCTCATGAAACGCTCACAATGGTCATAGAGCGTCACATCATCCGCTTGCTCAACATTGGATATGGCTCTCTTCAAAGCGGTAGACTTCCTAGTGGGGAAGTACTTGTCGAGGAAGGCCTTGTATAGCTTAGGCCAAGTGTCAATGGATCCCACCGGAAGATGGTAATACCAATTTCTTGCAGTATCCTTCAAAGTGAAACCAAAGGACCGCATCTTGAATTGCTCCTTCGTCACATTGGCCGGCTTGCTATACATGCATATGTCGTGGAACTCTCCCAAATGCATGATGCGATCTTCACCGGCTAAACCATGGAACTTCGGGAGGAGATTGATGACACCGGACTTTAGTTCAAAGGACTCACCGGCATCTAATGGTGGCACTACAACCGCCAAAGGTTGTTGAGCAAGATTGGGAGCCGTAAGCTCTCGTAGTGTACGAGTAGCCATGTTCTCCACAACAAGGTTTTCTAGGACGTGCCTCAAGTTCCGTAAATGCGTCCGCTCGATCTATGAATCAAAATCAAGAAGAGGTGAATTAGTGGAACGGGTGTGGACCATCAATGGGGTCCACACCAATAGTAATCACACAAAAACTTATACGAAGAAAACGTTGCTCCCCGGCAACGGTGCCAAATTTGACGAGGGCCAAATTTGTTATGCCCCTATCAAAGTAATACTCAACTAGATTACCACTAGTATAGTGAGTAAGTCGAGGTCGTACACAAGGGAGAAAGAATTCTCAAAGCAAGTTTTGATATGATTTTCCGAAAAAGGGGGGGGGGGTTTAACAAATGCTTGAAAATAAGGCACGAAACAAACACAAAAATCTTGAGAAAGTAATAAGAATGAAATGGTTCACCTATCCATTCTAGCAACTTGAAAAGGTCGGAGGATCTTATGTTCTTAACAACCAATGTTCCAATCAAATCTAAATGGATCGTCCTACTCTTTGTTCATAGCTAGCAACTAGTCCAAATAGTCCTAGAAACCCTAATCATGCTACAACCACGGAAATACCTAGATTTAATAGCACAATTGCATAAAGTTCAAAGATATGTTGGTTCATGCAATACCATTGACAAATAGTCGGTAATTGAAATGAATCTAAGATCTCTACCCTAAAATCAATCAGAAATAGTTCATGAAGAAAGTGTTTGCTACAAAAGGTTTAGATTTTTCAAATAGAATTGTCTAAACCTAGCAATATGAAAAACATCAATAAACCTAGTTGATCATTCTAGATAAATCAATATAAATCAATCACAACTTTAAGCGCAAGAGATCAAAGAACAAATCCAAAGACAAAAAAAAAACAAGGGGAAAAAGAACCTTACCAAAATGACCAAAATCAAGAGCTAGAATTTCAAGATGAACACAAATTGGCTTAGTTCTACATAGTTCATGAAGAAAGTATATGCATAAGGGAATATTGTCTCTTACACAAAAATCAATACTTCCTTTTTTGGAGTTAATCAAGGGGTTGGATCATTTCTTAGGCATGTAATAAGGTAGTAAGACGATCACCATTCTCTATATGTGACACATAAGAAGAGCACGTAGTTTGTTGAGACTATAATCAATAGCTTTCATACAATATATTACCTTAGCAAGACTGGTCTGTGTGAAGATAAGCATGAAAGTCCAGCAAGCAAGCAACACAATCTAACCAAAGTACCCAAAGCAGAATTAAAAAACATAATTCATAGTCAAAGTATAGGGGAACTTACAGTCCGTCTCTTATTCTTCTATTATGATAAGAAAGAAAACCAGCATAGGATAAACGCTCATAAAGATATCCATGTAAAGCACCTTTAGAGTGATGTATTTCATCTTTGGATCTTCCGGAAGTATTAGTTATGGTTAAGCGAGTTGAGTAAAAGAATCTCTTGAGTCTCTAAAGACTCGCTTGAACTATCTGAGTCTCTCTTTGACAGAATAGATGTAGCTTTCACACTGGGTGAGACTCGCCTTGACAAAAGTTAATTTTTATACCACACAATATACATCTCCTTTATGATAAGAAAGAAAGAGATGTTTAGTTTTTATATACACATGATTTCTTCAATTTAGCATTGTAGGAGATAAAAGACTCCTTCTTCTTGTCAAGAATGAGAGTAGCTTTTAGATATCTCGTTGTGCCTTCTACACTACATCCTTTCCTGCAAGACCAAATCAAGCAAAGTGTTCCTAATGATATGTTGACTTCGTAGGAACGTTGGAACTACAGATTACAGAATTGGAAGGTAGAACAATCATCTTCACAGTTCTAGAAACTCGCTCAGAATAGTCATCATCACAAAGTCATGGCACTGGACAAAGTGTACCATTGTGAGGTAACACTCCAGGTGCTCATTCTTGTTTGTATTTAGCTTTTAAGAGCTTCGTACGTATAGGCAGTTTCGTAGATGACTCGCTCAAAGCAAGCTTGTCTTTCTGAAGACTCGCTTGAAAGAGCTTATCGTCAGATATAGTCATATCAGAATTAGAGGAATCAGAAATGATGAAATCAAGCTTGTACTAAGATGGCCTCACTTGATTGAGTACACAAATAGACAAAGAGAGAGGGTGTGTGAGGGAGATATCCAGTATAGGTTCAGGATCAATAATACTTACCTTAGTTTCAGGTTCAGGAGCTAGTTTTGGAACAAATTGAGCGATTGTGAAGCAATTCTCATGATCTTCACCAACGTCGACTTCATTATCAGAATCGTCCCATAAGGTGACAAAGGCTTTTATAGGAGGTGTTTCAGATCCACATTGTTCCTCTTTTGGATCAACTGTTTCACTTGGATAATCCCTGGAAAGATGCCATGTACCTCAGAACTTGTAGCAAGTGATGCTCTTGAGGTTGAACGGATTGTATTCCTTTGGATCTCTATCCTTGGTAGTGAGTCCAAACTTCTTCTTGAGGAACTTCTTGACTAGCTTAGTCATCATAGCTACTTCCTGGTCTTTTTCATATTCGGATTCATCATTGTCCTCGAACTTTTAAAGTATACGAGTAAGCTTGAGAGAGTCTCCTTGGGTTTCCCTTGATTGTAATGACTCCTTTTGGTCCTCATTTACTGCACTTTTAATTTACCAGCAAGCAAAGATGCAGGAAAACCTTTTGTTTCTTTCGTAATTAGCATTATTCATTAGTTTTGTCAAATTTGGAGTTAACACCATGGATGAAACCGAGAGAGTGTTCCCAGGGTTCTACCTTTAGTCCTACGGAGGACATCTAATCACATAGAACCTGAAATCTAGAGTGTTAATCTGAGACAGAACCGCTTTCTCCCATTTTAAACAAATGGAAGTCCCTTTGGAGCTCGAATCGATGGTTGTTCTTCATATCCTCATTGTCACTGTGCATATATATGGTAGCGTTCCACATTAGCTTGGCCGTGGGGAGAGACATGATTTTGTCAATGTCTTTTCGAAAGAGAGCATTGATGATGAGTTGCTTCTCCTTGGCATTCTTCTCGAGGGTAGCATACTCAGTTGGTCCACATTTGTACGTGTCAGTTTCTTCATTCATTTTGTCTTCACCTTTTTCAATGATTCTCCAACATTGATAGCCAATTTATTGGATATAGTTCTTAGTCATCGTGAGCCACCATTCTAGTTCACCCTCAACTAAGATTTGAGGTTTAGCGAACGACATTCCAAGTTAAAAGAGTGTTTTCCATTGCCCATGATTCAGACTAGAGAGTAGGAATCAAAAGAGTGCAAATTGAGCAACCTGAGTTCTGATACCAATTGTGGGTTTATATGATGCATACTAGACTAGATTTAAGTGTGATAAAAGATAATGAAAATAATGTCACGCTTACTCTTATACCTGAATTACAAGTACCTATAAAGATAGTGTATAAAGATCGAATTCAGCAAGTAGATATAGAAATGAATCGTTCGTTGAATAGGATAGAGTAGCTTAAATCGACTAGCTGTTATAAAAGAGTAGCTCGATAGACTAGCTTAAGTGTTGTATAGATGCTTAAATTGAAAACACGTTAAAGCGAGTCTAAGTCCCTTTGGTAAACACAACACGCTACAATGCGAGTATGTTATAAATGCGGAATTAAGGGATTTGCAAGAATAAAAATTTGAATTTTTAGATAGAAAGTTGAGATCAATATGCACAGATATTTTGTACAGTGGGATCCCTTGGCTTAACTCATGTACGGGATGAAACATACCGATATATTGATTATATCAAACAGAGAATTACAATTACATACAACTCTCCACTCAATACAATCTCTCTTCATCACTAAACAAGGTTTCCTCCGATTGTTGTTCTCACGGTGAATTGAAACACTCGCTCCCTCTGAGATCACTACCTTATCACCCTAAACACTCAATCGTACTAACATCCTAGCTTTTTAATCTTTTTGTGTTTATCTTAAACACCTAACTACAAGAATTTCCATGTTTTCAGATCCTTTTGTTTTTTCCCTACGTTGCTTCTGCTAAGCGAGCTAGACTGTTTCTCTCCAATGAGGTTCTCATGTTCGTGTGCTAACAATTCTCTTATCATACCTATTTATAGATTTCCAAACTTATTCCAGAAGTAAGGAAAACCGATACAATATTGCAACAAAGAAGATCGCCATGTTGACAATTCGTGTGACAGCTCCACCAAGTAGCTCAACCAAACTCCACACGTATTTCTTCTTTTCTGAAAAACCATTGTAACAATCTCTGGCCATTCTGGCAATCCGCTTCACACCATTCTTCACCCTTCATATTCGTCCAGTTTGGCGATCCACCCTCCTCATTGTCCATTGGTAAAATACACATTCGTCCTATTTTGAGCTAAACATCTTTCCCTTTTCCTGGCCCGAATAATCTATGCGTTGGTGCAAGATTTCCACCCGGGACATACTTCACTTCACTTGGTTCCACTCTAATGTTGAAGCAAATGATTCACTAGTTCGCATCGACTCTCTTCGTTACTACGCTAGTCCTTCGCCTTTAACAGACTTCACTTCTAGTTGATTATTTTCTTTTGTTATGGTTGTCACTTCCTTAGCCAACTCGCTGTCTTCGCAAGGCACAAAGTTAGTCTCTAGCTTGGTCGTCATTGCCTTAGCCAACTCGCTAACTTTGCAAAGCACAAAGTTAGTTTCTAGCTTGGTCGCTTGTGTCAAAGCTATTCTTTAGCTATTAAAGCTATACCTGTAAAGCTAGTCACACACAAGAAACATTAAGTGTTGTGTTTATCATCATCAAAACAAGAGCATGGTTTAAGTTGGGCAGGCTTAAACTAACGTTAATTGTTCAGTAGTATTAGGAACTAAGTCCTCATACATTTTTCCACTTGACTATTGAATTTTATACAAAGTTTTTGTTATTATAAATGTTTCTTTATCTCTATTGATTTCAGTGTGTTGATTGTATCTTTGCTTGTTTATAAAGATTATTGCTTTTTGTGCTTTAGTTAGATTGACAACCTAGCGTATGTCTGGATTGAATACTATTATCAGGAATACAAATTTAATATGGTTAGACTGGTTTATGAGCTTGCTAAAGTAAGAAAAACATATAAAATTGAGGTTTGTTATATATGATGTCATTTGTGCACATTCCATCAGTTACAAACTGTTTTATAGGGTTCTAGTTGCGAACGTAAATTGTGGTTGTTTCTCTTAGATCAGGATAAAAAATTAATTATTATTGGTAGGTGGCAAGAAACACAATCATCAAAAACCTAATATTTGGTAAATGGATTAGTTGGTGTGGAACAATAATTTCTCATAATAATTATAATAATCAAATCACTACATTTGATTATTTATACAAAAACCCCTAATCGTGCTTCTTTACAAACTAAATCCTTTTTACTGCTATCACGTTTCTATTTCGGATCGATCCTATAGTAGCTCGAAACTTCTGATTTGGAAATTCATCAGGAGTATTACTTTTGATATTTTCAACGACACCCGCGTCACATAATTTGCTAATGTAACCGTCTCCCCGACAACAAAGCAAAATTTCATGTACGCACAATAGTTATGAAATGTCATGCGTATTCCTATCAAATACCAACTAAAAGATGGAGCGATAAGCACATGGTCGATCTAATAATGAGAAATAATTTAGTAAATAAAAGAATGATTCTTGGGTAACAACATGGTTTTTTGAAGAAATATGCGAACCTTACAAAGATTGAATTTTTATTAATAATAAGATGAATGTTTCAGCAAACAAATCCGTTTATACATATTAAGGTTTTCAATGCACGTAATTCTTTTCTTGTCAGGTTGATTTGTGGTGTTATCATTATATAGATCTATGGTTCCCGGTCTATGAAATAAGATTCAACTAGAACTGACAAGTATCAATTGTATATGCAACTCCGTACTTTATCATTCACCCAACCAGACTGGCCATATTAAATCTTGTGTTACTTGAATACTTGTATGAGTTATATTGAATAAACTAAGTCATCAATCTAGAAAAGCAATATAAGGCAATCAAGTTTATCATCAAGAGAAACGCGGAATAACAATTCTGGAATAAAAATAGATAGAGAATTACTCAGAAAAATAAAAACATGTATAAACTTGAATGTAGGATGGAACAACTGTTGAATTTTATCCTCATACAGATGCTAAGAAAATGCTCGAAATTGTCTAACTATATAACTACCTCCTCTTGATCTCATAGGAAGAATGCTCCTTAAATAGGAGATCTCTACCTATTCAATCTTACATTTAAAAAGACAACTAAATAAATTATATTCTAATAAAAAAACTAACCTTTTAGATGAAATCAGGAAAAAGGGATAAGTAAGTCTGGCATCCTATGGATCAAGAGAAAACCGAACTAATCTTCCGCAACTGCTTAGTTGTGTAGGGAGGCGGATCTGGCGTGCGATGAGCTTTCTTGGAAATTCCTATATTCTTTTCTTTTCTTCTTCTATCTTTCATAACCCCTGAAATACACCTTTTTGGTTAATAGTCTCCCGGTGCATGGCGCGGAAAATTGGACAGAGTTCACAACACTCCTTTTTTAGTCCACAACTTCACAGTTTTGTCCACATCTTCATAAACACTTCAAATCCTCTCAATTCTTGTAACTTCATCCTTCATCTTTTTTCTTCTACATCTAAGTCCTCTCAAACGCATGTAAAAACCCTCAAATATACATTACTCCACTGCTGAATTCTGATCATTACAGAACTCCAATAAAACATCTCAAAATTCCGATAAATATGTGCTAAATAATATAAATAGAACCATCATTAATGGCTCACATTAGCTTATCTTACGCTTAAGAGGGTCGGTCCAGAGGTTAGAATAAAGCCAATGTCTACTAAGGTTCTGGAAGAGTTCATTGACTATATATAGCTTACTTGTAATTCTTTTACGATCACCATGAATTATATGCAGGTTAGAAGTTGATTTTATATCCTCCCTTGCATCTGCATCAAATCTTGTTCGGACCCGCACCTCTACAAACCATTACCATTACTCTTTCTTTAAAAACTCAAACACAAATCGAAGACCCTGTGAACATGCTGGATCTAGATCCGCCCACGAGAAGAGTTGACCTCACATAGAATCATATCGCTTACCCTTGCACCATTTGCAAGCCTAAGTGAATACGGTTAGTTCCTTAGTAGACAATTTCCGAGCTAAATATAGACTCTCGGTAAAAAGTACATTATTGTTTTCTATATACATAGAAGCTTTCTTCACCAGAATCTCACGATCCTATAGAATCCATTTAATGTTGTCAACTAAGTGTCCTTTAGATAAGAGTTCAAGTTTAAGAGATGATACATTCACTTCTTCTTTTTCCTCGGAAACTTCTGTTGTCATTAGGCATTTCCTATAGCGCTTTCACCAGGTTCTTTTTCATATTTAGAGGAATCATCCTAATTAGAGAAGAGAGCTTTCTTGTTTGATTTTCTTGGAGCTTTCACTTTTTTTTGGCAGCTTTTTTCAGAAAATCCCCCTTTTAATGAATGTTGTAAAAGATGTACTCCTTGATATCAATCTTTGTAAGATAGGTGAAGGAATCTTTGGATGATTTTAATATTTGTATTTTCTCACCATCTTGTTCATCATGGTGACATCCTTATCATCATCTTCTTCGCACTCTTGTTCATTCTCCATTCTTTTGAAAACATTGGTAAGCTTCAATGCAGTTCCTCTTTTATCGTTTTCTTTCGGTATCTGTTTTTATCAGTGCCCTCTAGAAGTTTCCAACTTTGAACTACTAAAAATGAGTCAATGCAGCTCAACAATCCCCGCAATAAGTCAAATAAACCGTTGTAATAGACGTAAGGAATCAGTCTTTCACCGCTTCATCTGTGACACAGGCGTGATGAACCCCTATATGCGTATTGTGGCACATACGAGTTGTCAAAGTATGATTAATCCTCAACCTCAAATAAAAAATAGGAAATGGAAGTAAGGAGTGGGTCCCACTATGAATAGAATTTATGTGATTAACAAGTAAAGATTGGGTTTTTGTGATTCATTAGGTGATTGGTAATTGTTTCCTCTTTGCTCATACATTTTAATATCCATCTTTGTTTTGTTTATCATGTTTTTTGTCACCTAGATCTATCAATTTCTATATTTTCCTATCGTAAATCCACATTCACATTCTACATTTTCAAACCAAAACCCTATAGAACA
Source organism: Phyllobates terribilis (assembly GCF_046119375.1). Classification (NCBI taxonomy): domain Eukaryota; kingdom Metazoa; phylum Chordata; class Amphibia; order Anura; family Dendrobatidae; genus Phyllobates; species Phyllobates terribilis. The sequence goes on from NW_027367626.1 coordinate 22,697, forward strand.
TGTTTGATACTCACGATAGGCATATTTAAGACCACCCATAACACAAGCGTCTCTATGTCTTTTTCCTTTATATAGGCCAACACCTCAGCGTCTACAAATCTCATTAACTAAGACGAGCCCAACATGTGTATATACAAATCATAATAATGTGTAAAACTTCCTCGTTTAACTTGTACCCACAACTAGTGTAAATAAAAGCAAAGTGTTTTCCAATAATGACAGTATCCAAGTAAGCATAAGCTACTTATAGAAATCGAAACCCAATTCAGTTGAGCTCGATTTCTATTTCATACTATCTAAGATAAACAAGCCAGCTCAGCAATCCGTGTGAAAAGCTCAACTCCAGCTTGTACTTCTTCAACATATACCATGTCAGCAATCCATGTGAAAAGAATAACTCCAGCTTGTGCTTCTTCACCGTAGCTTGAGCTCCAAGGAATGAACGCCATGTCATCAATCCATGTGATCATTCTTCACCATGCGCCGTTTGATTCTCCACATCAGCGATCTCCGTACATCCACTATCCAAAAGTAGAAATCTTGATCTCTAGCTTCAACAACCTTCTTGTGTGAGAAAACATCTAGGCCCACTTCAAACACTTCACTAGATTCCTTTAACGAGTTCCTTTTTTCATCTCTAAACTAGCTTCGTTTGATTCACCTCTTTATTCCTGCAGCTAGACTATCTCGCTGAAAAGGGACACCCTCTCTCTCTTATTCCAGCCATTGCGAAACTCAGGCTTCCCTGCTAGGCTCAACCTACCTGGTCAAGCTTACTGAAGCTAGACCCTTGCCTGGTCAAGCTAGACCATGTTGTCTTTAAGCTATACCCTGTCAAGCTTAAAAGACTCAAAGATCATTAAGCAAATAGAGTTGTCATTATAAAAACAAGAGAAATGGTTACGCTATATCACAGACTTAACCAATCTGGTTAAGATATAGCATAGACTTAACGAAGAATCTAGTGAAGACTCAATAAATAAAAAATAAATGTGATATTTAAAGACTCAATAATCATAAAACTTCTAAGAAAATGATACAAATTATGAAATCAAAAAATTGGCTCAACAAAAACTAAAAAGAATCTAGTGAAGAATATACACTTATTAACTATGTCTCCCCCCACATTTAACTTCTACATTGTCTTCAATATTAGACAAAAATGAAACAAAAATGAAATAGATATTAAACAACTAAACAAATGGGTTAAAGAAGTGAAAACAAACCAAGAGTTGAAGAACTCTATCGAAGATAATTAAACCGTATCAACCGAGGCACCAAGGAGGTAGGCGCGGCTTAGCTTCCATAGAAAAACCTTATTTGGTACTTAGAGAAACCACTATTCGTGATTAGTAAGAATGTCTTTCCTCTTCTCTAACTATGATAAATAATGAATGATAGTGTGAGACAAAGACAAAGGTTGTGTAATTTAAAATCAGGCGACATGGAAAAGAAAGATAGTGGGATGTCCTTGGTGTTAAAAATGGTGTTACCCAGTGGAGACCACGACGTTAGAGAAAAGAAGCGAAAGATAGTTAAGTGAAAGAGAGATGGACAGAAGGATTATGTGCATCCAAACATCTTTAATGGATTTTTTTTTCATTTCTTTTTTCCACTCTATTTTTTAGAGTGCATTTGACTCTTCTCGCTTTTCTTTTTGTATTTTTATTTGATCGATTTGTTTTCTTTTTTCTTTTGCTCTCTTGAAAGGTTTAGTGTACATACATCCTACCGTTGTGATGGTGGGTTGAACTGGCGGGAACATGGAACGTCTTCTTCGTACCTGCAAGTTAACCTATACACTAAATTGCCACCGGACTAATTCAGAACTTAAATGCGATCAGCATTGTCCCTATCATCCTCACTCCTACCAACTGCCATATCTGGCTTATCAAGAGGAACACCAAATTCACCAAAAAGGGAAGCTATCAAATCGGCATCCCGATCATTGGTTGTATGGCCAATCTCATCCTCTACTAGGTAATATTGGTCTATAGCATGTATATAATCATGCTAATTATCAGTATTAATACAATCATGGTCATTATGAGGCTCACTAAAATCATAATCATATGACTTTCTACTAATGAGGATAAAATATACAGCCATAACTTTAGCCTATTTCTCAATTAATGTCATACTGGTTTTATCTGGTTATCAATAAAACTAAAATATATTATCATGCTCACTATCCTGGCTCATAACTATATCACTCCTTGTACCTGTTAATTCCTTCCCTAGGAACTCGGACATGGTGTATTCACCGTGTATAAGGAACTGTAATAGCCGGGGCCAGGTCATAGATGTAAATCCCAACCATGTCACTGTCGGTCTCCATAGTTACTCTCCCTTCCATACCATTATTAATAATACCAATGTTTCTCATAAAGATCTAGCTTACATGGTTGGAGAAGTTGGATTGCTAGGGTTATCTAATATATAAATCATAGAGTGATGCATGAATAATATTAATTAAAGTACCTAAGTCTAGAATGACTACATCTATATACTTCCAATCAATAGTGCAAAGGATACAAAATGTATCCGGATCCTCATACTAAATTAGGAGTGTCGTTTGTGTCTGCTTAGTAGATTTTGTGCTCATCTTAGACTCCTCTCCATATAAGTTCTGAATTTCCTTCGATCCTGTGTTGTGGAGATGTGTTTCAAACTTCCGTTGGATGGAGAAAGAAATGAACGATATATTAGTTACATATTATTGGACACGATGTGTGTCTTTTCTAGCCCAGGTCGTGGTGGTGGCGGAATTCTCCATATTAGCAAGATCATTATCTTAAAGTACGTGGGACTTCTCGGAAGTGAAGGCGCAGGGCGCAACAAGAATGGTGCGGGTCGCTACATAAATAAATTATAGATGTAGAGGCTTGGTATGCAACAAGAATGACGCGGGTCACGGCCTTGGTGAGCTTTTTTCCATCAACGAATATTTTAAGCGCGAGCACGTCTTTCCTAGGAATGTGTCGTGCTTATCCCACCATGGAGCGCGGTCTGGGTGAGCTCTTAAATGATTCTCTTAATATGTGTACACGAAATCCCTCTTGTTAGTTTGAGCTTGCTCAGACTAATCGCTTCCTTTGTTTTGATGATGATAGACACTCTTTTTAATCTATCTTGTGCTTTCTAAGTATTGCCGGAGTAGAAGCCAAGAGAGTCGCTTTGACCCAGGGAAAAGTCTAGAGACTAGCTTTGAGCCTTGCAAAGATAGCAGATATAGCAAAGCCAGTCTAAATCAACTCTAAATTGAAGAATAACAATTCCAAGAATGAAGACGTGAAGAGAGTTGAAGACCTTGAACTAGCAGAGAGACGAAGAGAGTCGTTGCCGGCTATTGTATTCAGTACATCAACGAAAGAAGAAACAAAGTGAAGGGATTTTGCCCAGGTGGCTTAGGCTGCACCACTTCGTAGTGTATTTGTACCAGATGATGGGAAAGACGTGAAGCTTGGGATAGGAGAATCTGTTTCTAGCAATGGAGAGTGAGGAGCGTGGATCGCCATCGTGGACAAGTTAAAGAGGAGTGGTTTGGAAGGAGATTGCCATCGTGGCAGAAGTTTGTTACAAGTGTGTTGCTCAAGAAAAAGAAGGAATATGTTGAGGTGCCATCCGGAGTACACACAAGTATTGACAAGGTGGCAATCTTCTTTATTACAATATTATATAGAGTTTTTTAACTTGGGAAGAAGTTTAGGATTTCTATAAATCGGTGTAATAGTTGTATGTATTCGCACGAGCATGGAAAACCTCAAGAGGGGGAGAAAGTCTAGCTACCATAAACACAAGAGGATCGTGAAAGCGTGGGAGTTAGTAGGGTGAGTTTCCTGGAGGGGTACAAGAGATTGAAATCTGGGAGGTTAGTAGGATTGAGTGTTTGGGGCATAGTTGGTGATATCTGAGGGAGCGAGTGTCGTCTTTACAAATTGATACCACAAAGGTTGTAAGTGAGATGAACACGAGTGTAGTGAGCTTAGAGTTATAAGGCCTTGTAATTCTTTGTTCATTATATTCAATATATCGGTGAGTTTCATCCCGATCATGTATTATTGACAAGGGTTCTCACCTTAACAAAATCTCTCCGTGTATATTGAGCTGAATCTTTCATCTAACGATCTAAGATTCATATTGTGGTTTTCCCATGTTATTCCACAACTATAGCATACTCACTTTCTAGCGTGCAATGCTTATTCAAAGGGAAAGAATCGCATAAAGTGTTTTTAACTTCTGCAATTTCTAAACACTGAAGCTACTTAATCGAATCATTTATATCTATAAAGGTTTTCAACAAGCGAATCATTCATACCTATACTCACATTGTTGAGATCGAGTCTTTGGATACTATATTTGTTGATTTTATTCATAGATTATAGAGTAAGTGTAATTTTAACATATATATCTTGTTACATTAGCTTTTTATCTCGATCCTACCCCTCGTCAAACCCACAAATTTTATCAGAGAACAGGTTGCTTATATCTTACACATATTGATTCCTACTCTATTGTTTGAAGTCATGGGCCATGAAAAACACTCGTTCAACCTAGGGATCTCTTTAGCTAAGCCACGCATCTTAGCTGAAGGTGAATTAGATTGGTGGCTCAGAATGATAAAAAAACTACATCGAACAAATGGACTATCAATGTTGGAGGATTATAGAGAAATGTGAAGAAAAGCTCAAGGACAAAACCGAAACTTAGAAATGTGGACCTACTGTGTATGCTACGCTAAAAAAAATGCCAAAGCTATGCAGCTCATCCTCAACGCGCTCTCTCGAAAGGACATCGACAAGATCATGTCTCTATCTACTGCCAAGAAAATATGGGAAGCCATTATTGATATGCACATCGGTAGTAAGGATATGAGGAAAAATGGTTGATTTGAGCTCCAAAAGGTCTTACATTAGTTTAAGATGGGAGAGAGCGAGTCCGTATCTGACTATCATTCCGGGTTCCAGGTACTATGTGATAAGATGTCCTTAGCAGGACTAAAGCTAAAACCCTAAAAACTTACACTAGCTGTTATCCATGGAGTTAATGATAAATTTTATACAATTAAACTAATAATGTTAATGACTAATTAAATGGAAGCTATGCATGTATCTGTACTTGTCGGAAAATTAAGAGTGCAGGAAGTTGAAGATCAAAAGGAGCCATTAGCATCTAGAGAATCCCTAGGATTCTCTCTAAAGCTAACTTGCGTTCTTCAAAAGGTCGGGGACAATGATGAGTCCGAGAACGAAGAAGACCAAGAAGTGGTGATGATGACAAAGCTCGTCAAACGGTTCTTTAAGAGAAAATTTGGTATAACTACCAAAGGGGACAATGACAACTAGAGAGATCCAAATGAGATCAAGCATTTTAGCCTCAAGAGCATAACATGCTATAAGTGCTCAGGTAGAGGACATCTCTCAAGTAGAGGACACCTCCTAGGAAGGCCTTTGTCACTCTATGCGGCGATTCTGATGACGAAATTGACGTTGATGAAGTCCCAGAGAACTGCTTCACAACTGATCAACCTATTCCAGAACCAGCTATCATACCTGATGTTGATGTAAGTAACCTTGTCCCAGAACCTTTGCTAGCTATCCGTCCTACACCCTCTCTCTCTCTATATCTATGGGTGTACTCGATCAAGGGAGTCTATTTGAGGAAAAGTTTGATTTGAGTGATGTTGTTTCCTCTCAGTCTATTATGACTATATCCAAGGATACGCTCATTCAAGCCAGTATAGAGGTAGACAAGCTTGCTTTGAGCGAGTCATCTAAGAATGTACTTGCTCGTACAAAGCCTTTACAAGCTAAAATAGAACAAGCAGGAGCGCCGTGACTGTTACCTGTGTCTCACATAAGTAATACTCAACATGTGTCGTGTCTTTGTCATGATGACTACTTAGAGCGAGTTCCTAGAACTGTAAAAATGAAAGTTGTACCTTCCAGTTCTGGAATTGCAAGTGCTAACGTTCCTACAAAGTCAACACTTCGTTTGGAATACACCGCTTGATTGATTTTGCAGGAAAGGAAGGAGAGTAAAAGGAAAATAGATTATCTAATGCTACTATCATCCTTAACAAGAGAAGGAGTCTTGCTATCTCCTAATCAAGTGTGTGCTAATAAAAATCTCTTTCACTCTTATCATACAGGAGATGTATATCACGTGGTAAAGTATTAGCCCGTAGCAAGCGAGTCTTATTTGATGATAAAGCTATATCTATTCGTTCAAAGCGAGACTTAGATAGTTCAATGGATTCTTTGAAGGCTCAAGCGACTCTATTTTCTATACTCTTTCAACTATAACTAATACTTCAAGAAGAGCCAAAGATGCAAGTCATATCTCTAAGGGAACTTTACTTGGATATCTCTATAACCGTTTAGCCTCTTTGGTTTTCATCCTTACCTTATTAGAAGAACAAGAGATGCACCGTAAGTTCCTCTATACTTTGACTATGAATTATGCTCTACAATTCTGCTTTGGGAATTTTAGTTGGATTGTGTGATTGCTTGCTTGATTTACATGCTTATCTTAACACAAGCCAATCTAGCTAAGGCAGTATATTGAATGAAAGTTATTGCTTATAGTCTTGAAAAATTGCATGCTCTTATTTTGTGCCATAAATAGGGAATGGTGATCGTCTTCTTGCCTATTACAAGCCTAAGAAATGATTCATTCTTACAGTTTCCCTTGCCTAACGTTGATGTAACACTTCCTTACCAATAATTAAAACATCACAAGGGACATATCCATCTTCGTGTAATAGCCAGTTACCCATATCATGCACATACATTATATATTCATTAAAATTGAGTGTGAGTGTGTATTGTCCCTTGTTATGAAATGTGCAATTCCTGTTAATCTTTTTGCATGCTTAAATGTCACATTAGGTGCATATATACACTTGCATTACACTCCTAGGCATGATCAAGCGTTGGGTAAGACTTGCTTCCAACAGTATGAGTCGCTATCAGGGTTTGCTTAACAAAGAGGGTTTGCTTAATGAGGAAGAATTTTATATACGACTCTAACATGTGAGGTCTAGATATGTAGCCATGTGATCTGGTATAAATAGATTCAGGAAGGCTACGTGGCTCTGTGATCTAGTCTAACTGGATTTAGTAAAGCCACACTTAGACTTCACATCACATCATATTAGCTGCCAGCGAGTTATCTAAGGCTGCTCTAGCGAGTCTATTGCAGTGCCACTTGTCGTGCATAAATTTCATCAAGAAAAAGCAAGTCTGCATGTAGCCCTTGTGTAACTCAGTGATACTAGCCATTCCGAATATTGTCGTTGAATCTAGCCAGTGCGAGATCTCAGGGTTGATACGAAGCTTACACAAGAAGGAAAGATAGTCTATTTAATCACTGGTATACACTTAAAATAAAATTTACCATGCTTGTTATATTCTCTCTCTCACTCGAATTTCTCAGATCTCTCTCATTCTCTCTCATACACCTAGTTACTCAAAAGGCTAACACAATTCCTCATTAACCCTAAACACCTCATAACCAAATGGATGATAAATCACCCATTGGCGGTTTCTCAAAGGAACCACTAGTTGAAGAGTTCTCTCAGATGAGTGAGTAAGATATTGCGGCAATTGTACAAAGCAGACATTTGGCTCGTCATGCCACTACTGACTCGCCGATGACCCCTAAGAAGGTTGCAACTCCTTCGCCATCACCGCCTCCTTCTCCTTATTGAGAGAAAAAAGATCAGCATGATTCATCTATTCTGGAGACTGGAGAATCTCAGGTTGCTGCCGAAGGCAAGGAAATTGTTCTACATACTAAGCTAGCGAATATCATTGAGCAAGTGATTACAAACACTGAGAAGATCGAGCCTAAAGCCTATACAACTCCTTCTATGCCATGTATTGAACAAGTTATTTCCTCCTCCTCAAAGCTGTCTCCCTCTCTCGCTTCCTCGTTTCTAGAAGAGGAAGAAGGAATCATTGTTCCAGCTCAACACAGATTATACATTGAGGCAAAGAGTGAGTCTAAGGCAGTAGGGAAGCACAAGATGGAAGAAATTGAGGAAGAGCCAGTGTTGCTGGAGGAAGAAGGAGACGAATCAACTCCTCCAAAGATTAGAAAGAAATAAGTAAAGTCATGCAACAAAAAGAAGCCGCGAAAAGAGTCTAACGTAGTCTCTACTGATTTCCCTCCTCTTCCTCTTTCTATTAAGAAGAAGGAAATACTCGCTCCCTTGATTTTACCCCCGGAATTCTTGAAAGCGATAGAGGACTCGTCTAGGTCAGATAGATTTTGCCAGCGGCTCAAGCTACAAGGGTGGGATAGGCTTGAAATAGAGGTATGTAAGGTATATCTGGATTTAGTACATAAATTTTACTCTCGCCTCTCCAATTCTGCTTCTACCTATGGTGAGCCTACTACTTTGAACTTCTTCTAGTTAAACAACGTAGAGGAAAGATTTAAGGTAAAAGATCTAGCATGGGCAACCGGTCAAGAGCCCAGACTAGATGGATCTTTGGTGGGATTCGGCTTTTTATATAAGAAAAACGATCCAAGCGGTTCAACCAAGATTAAGGAAGTTGTGTTTGGCAAAAATGTTCAGCAACACTAAAAGTTGAACACCTTTCTACCTCTAAGCGATTGTTGCATTATTTTATTGTGAAGAACATCACGCCGTGCAACATGGCTATGGACTAGGTAACTATCTCTAACTGTTGTATTATTGCTCAATGCCTTAATAGAGAACTCGTAAACACTGCCTAGATTATGTTCTCCAACTTAATTGCTTCTAGAGGTCACCATGGCAGCCCGCTTCCATTCGCGCATATCATAGCCAGTATGTCAAAGAATTAGGGTATGCACAAGCCCACAACAGAGACTAGCTTCAATGATATCATTACCCTGGAGAAGGTCACCGAGCTTGTTGCGAACCCTTCAAACACTCTCTTACCTACTGCCAACTCTTCTCGTACCCCGTATCGAGAACCAGCCATAGTCGTTGCCAGCGAGTCTTCATCCAGCATCGTTTCAAGTATTCAGTCATTGCACGCCACTATTGATAAGAGTCTTGTCGAGATTCACACTCATCTCTAGCTACTCACTGAACCACAAGAAGAACAGAGCAATATCACTCAGAAATTAGTGCCTCTTGCTCGCAAGCATGAAGATTAGGGTGTCCTTTCTTGTGTATTTTTTGCTTCTCTTTGTGTTCTGTTTGCGTGCTTCATTGTTTAGCTATCTTTTCTAGGATCCCCCAGCTCTCAAAAAGTTTGAGGCTATTATGAATGATAACAATTAGCCTTTTGTTTCTATAGTCTCTAACTGTTCTACATGCTTAAACCTTACTAGGTTATGATGAAAGTCCTGATTTTCTTGTTTAATTACGTTACGCTAGTTTCCTTTCACTATTAGTTGTATTTGCATGAGTTTTATTGCATATTTGATAATGTCAAAATGGGGAAGTAAAACAGGTAAATCTATTCATCTAATTGGAAAGAAGTTAGACTGCTTGATCTAAGGGGGGAGAAAGGTACACTCGATAAGTGGCTCTAGCAAGAATTTGAGCAGATTTGGTCAATCTGTTGTGTATCAGTTTAAGCTTTATTGTATATCATATAGTTTAACTTAGTACGTTTTGAAATAGATGTGCTTACACTGTTTGAGTGTTTGTCATCATCAAAAAGGGGGAAATTGTTAGTATGAGCTTGGTCAGACTAATCACTTCCTTTGTTTTGATGATTATAAACACTCCATTTAATCTATCTTGTATTTTCTAAGTATTACATATGTAGCTTAAGAAGCCAAGAGAGTCGCTTTGACCAGGCGAACAAGCTAGAGACTAGCTTTTAGCCTTGCAAAGATAGCAGATATTGCATAGGCAGTCTCAATCAACTCTAAAGTCAAGAATCACAATTCTAAGAGTAAAGACGTGAAGAGAGTTGAAGACCTTGGACTATCAGAGAGATGAAGAGAGTCATTGTCAGCTAGTGTTTCCAGTACTTAATCAAAAGAAGAAAAGAAATGAAGGGATTCAGCCTAGGTGGCTTAGGCTGCACCACCGCGTAGAGTATTTGTGCCAAATGATAGGAAAGACGTGAATCTCAAGATAGGAGAATGTGTTTGTACCTATGGAGAGTGGGGAGCGTCGATCGCCAACGTGGACAAGTTGAAGCGGACTGTTGTGGAAGCGGGTTGCTAGTGTGGCAAGAGTTTGTTACAAGTTTGTTGCTCAAGAAAAAGAAGAAATCTGTGGAAGTGCTATCCGGAGTATAGTCACACGGATTGCCAATGTGGGAATCTTCTTTATTACAATATTTTGTAGAGTTTTCTAACTTGGGGAAGAAGTTTAGGATTTCCATAAATAGGTGTAATAGTTGTATGTATTCACACAAGCTTGGGTAACCTCAAGAGGGAGAGAAAGTATAGATAGCACAAATACAACAGGATCGTGAAGGCATAGGAGTTAGTAGGGTGAGTGTCTTAGAGGGTTGCAAAAGACTGAAAGCTGGGAGGTTAGTAGGATTGAGTGTTTCGGGCATAGTTGGTGATCTCTATGGAAGAGAGTGTTGTCTTTACAACTTGAGAGTGCAAACATTTTAAGTGAGCTGAACACGAGTGTAGTGAGCTGCAAGTTATAAGGCCTTGTAATTCTTTGTTCATTATATTCAATATATCGGTGAATTTCATCTCGGCCATGTATTATTGCCAAGGGTTATCACCTAAACAAAGTCTCTTTGTGGATATTAAGCTGAATCTTTCATCTTAAAATCTAAGATTCATATTGTGGTTTTCCCTTGTTATTCCGCAACTATAGCATACTCGCTTTCTAGCGTGCAGTGCTTATTCCAAGGGAAAAGACTCGCTTAAAGTGTTTTTAACTTACGCACTTTCCAAACACTGAAGCAAGTCAAACAAGCTACTCTTCTCTAAGAGTTGGTAGATTCTAAGATACTCTATAAAGGTTTTCAACAAGCAAATCATTCATATCTATACTCACTTTGTTGAGAGGTAGTCTATGGATACTAGCCTTGTAGCTTTTATTCATAGATTATAGAGTAAGTGTAACATTAACATATGTATCTTGTTACACTAGATTTTTATCTCGATCCTACCCCTCATCAATCCCCCACCTCTCTTCTTCTGGATCTCTCAGCATAATGACCACAGATCCCGTCTTTACTACCATGGATCGCATCTTTACTTCCGTGGAGTGCTTCTTTTACTAATGCGGGGCGCATAATGGCTTCCCATCCTGATTGAGCCGAATTTGGCATCCTCTTGGATAGACTTTAACGAACTTATCTATAGAGCTCACCGAGAACGTGAACACACTCTTCTCATATGGCTCTCAACTCCTTCTAACAAGCATCGATCTTTGAACATATGGCTTCTCTGGCCGCTTTTAGGATTTGTGTAATTGCATGTGTTTGTATTTTGATTGCAAAGATGACCCCTTGAGTGATGTATCTTTCTTTGTCTTTTGATTGCAAAGATGACTCCTTGAATGATGTATCTTGCTAGAAACTAAGTCATTTTCGGAATTTGTTCTTGTAGTGCTAGATTCATGTGTTTAGCAATAAACAATTGTCTTTGCTTATATGGTGTCGGAAACATGAGTGTTTTTCCTTTCCTCAAAGCCGTCTTGTTTTTCCACCATATTTCTTGTAGATTCACCTCTTGCAATTTCTTCTCTCGGCGATTGCGCTAGTAGGACGCTCTAATAGATGATCGGCAACTGTGGTACAATGTCAAAATCCCTTAAGTAAGCACTATATAGGGATACATATGCGTAGATTATGTGGAAAGAAGTTGTTTCATGTCTGCAACTAACTTAATTGTTTTTGGTGCAACGTAAGACATCGTACCTGTGAATACGTCTACGAACATGAATCAAGCAAAAGAATCAAAACCTGTGGTGCAGACCGTAAGATAGGTCCACACAACAATGGTTGTCAAATTAAAAGTAATCCTAAACCTCAAATAACAATTAGCAAATGGAAGTAAGGATTCGATCCAACAGAAAATCGTATTTATGTCATTATCAAGTAAATATTGGGTTGTTTGTGATTCTTTAGGTGATTGATTATTGTCCATGTTTACTCATACATTAATATATCCATCTCTGTTTGAAGGTTTTAAACTTCTATGAACAGATCAAGTACCTTTGATCGCCTAACATTTATAAAAGAGTAGCTTGATATACTCGCTTAAGTGTTTTAAAGATATGAAAGTTGAAAACACGTTAAGCTAGTCTAATCTCCAACATAAACAAAACAAGATAGTAAGCTAGAGTGTTAGAGTTACGGAAGAGGAGATTAGCTACAATACTTTGAATTTAAAATTGTAAGATGATAAGTTCGGCTCAAATGCACAGATTTTTACAAGGTGAAAACCCTAATCTTATACTAAACTCGGGGTAAAACTCACCACTAAGAAGATTATATTAATCAAGAGTAATTACAACAATTCATAACACTCTCTCTCACCACAATCTATGTTCAGCAAAATACAACTTATTCTTTCCACTCTCAAGGTGATTTAGACAACACACTAACCTCACGTGACCTTGGATAAGAGTAGATTTCCTCTAGCTAACACAGATACCAATTTGCTCATGCTTTCTCATCTTAGTAAGCGAGATTTGCCCTATGAAATCAGCTCTCTACCTTTCTCTCTAAAGCCTTTATCTCTCTTTTGCTATTCTCAGCTCGTATTCCTAACATCTTCTCAGCTCGTATGCCTAATATCTTGCTAAAAGCACTTACCAAATCTACCTTTGTCCCCCCTTAGACCAAGGTTGTCTAAAATCTTCATCCTTAGTGGAATAAGGTTTGTACCTGTTTACTTCCCCCATGTGACATCATCCAAAAATCCAAGTGTAATTCACAGAAAGGGAACTAAAGTGATGTCGTGAAACAAGCTTAACTCAGTAATCATGCAAATCAAGTAATTCAACGTAGAAAAGTATGGTGCAACCATGCAAAAAGCACAAGATTATAGAAGTAGTAAAACATACTGTATTGTCATAAAAACCTTACACCTTTTTTGAGCTGGAGAGTTCATAGGATTACTAGTAAATCTGATAGCACTCAAAAGAAAATAGAGAAGCACAAATAAAACACAATCTTTTGATGCCCTAAGCATCACTCTGACGTGCAAAAGGCAGCAAAGTTTGAAGAAAAGCAGACTGCTCATCTTGGCGCTTTGTCATTAGCTGAAGCTGTGTAGTTATCTCAAAAAGACGCTTCTAAACTATCATAGGCAAATTCTAAATAACTGATACAACTAAAGACTAAGACTCGCTGACAGCAGCTGTGACTAGCTCTCTGGACTGTCTACGTGAAGAGCTAACTACTAGTAGGAGTTGCTAGGGGGGCTTCGAAATGAGATCGATAACCTTTTCCAATGTAAGCACATCGTTGAAGCTGGTCTCAATATTCAGCTTGTATAGATCGTTTGCCTTCAACATGCGAGCGATTATATGTGGAAAGGGAAGAGGGCTACCGTGATGTTCTCGGCTGACAAACATATGAGAAAAACATCAGTTGAGCGGTGTTGATTAGTTCCCCATTCAAGCACGCTGCCATAATGGAACACTCGCTTCTAGTCACGTGGTCAATGTTGGTGTTTCTCGGCGTAATGTTCTTCACGATAAAATTGTGTAGAAGTTGTTTTGACGTTGAGAGGTGATCAATCTTCAACGTCGCAGGGACATTCATTCCAAATACAGAATCTTTGATTGTTGTTGAACACATTGGACAATTTTACTTGTGTAAGCGACCAAAACAAACCAAAGAACCGGCTGGACCGGGTTCTTGACCAATAGCCTTTGCCAGGTCTCTAATGTTGAAGCTTTCTTCAGCTTTGTTCATCCATAAGAATTTGATAGAAGACGGTTCACTATAAGAAGAAGAATTGTTGGAAAAGTGAGAATAAAACTGTCTAACAAGGTCAAGATCAGCTTTCCTTACCTCTGTCTCAAGAGAATACCAATTTTGCATCTTTAGCAAGTATCTGAACCTGTCTGAGCTGGAAGCATCTTCTATGTCTTTTAGAATCTCTGGAGGCATTATCAGAGGAGCGAGTATGTCTCACTTGGAGATACCAACAAGAATGGGAGAAAACTTAGAGTGAGATGTTGTGGCTTCCTATTTAGCTTTCTCCTTATCTTTTGGCTTCGCCTCTTTGTTCAATGGGTTAGGAGGCATGGACTCTGCACTTTCTTCTTCAGGCAATAGCTCTTCTTCCTCATTTCTATCAACTATCGCTTACCAGCGGCTTTAGACGCGCTCTTAGCTTCCTTGGCTAAGAGTAGCTCTGCTCTAGCTAACACTTTGATAAGTTCGGCTAAAATGCAAGATATTCCCAAGGTGAGAACCCTAAACTTCTTTTAATCTCGGGATAAAACTCACCACTAATTAGATTATATTAATCAATAGTAGTTACAAAGATTCGTAACACTCACTTTCAACAAAATTACGTTCAACTCAAAACAACTGATCATCTTCACTCTCAGATGATTTAGACCACACACTAACCTCACGCGACCTTGGCTAAGAGTAGATCTCCTCTAGCTAACGCTTTTACCAATTCGCTCTTTCTTTCTCCTCTCATCAAGTGAGGTTTTTTCGAAGCACTCAACTCTCTAGATTTATCTCTAAAGCCTTTAGCTATCTTTTTTCTTCTAGGCTCTCGTGTCCCTAACATCACCTATTGCACATATTTATAGTATTTCTAAAATTATTATCCATGTAAAGCAAATCTTATAATCTATTGCAATGAAGAAGTCCACGTTGGAAAATCGTGTGACTGATCCCTCCATGGAGATTATCAACGATTCGACACGTATTTTGTCTTCTTCTCTTGAGTAATAGTTTTGTCCATGTTGGCAATCCTCTCCACACCACTTGCGCTTCCTTCATTCGTCCACCTTTGCGATCCCCGTCCATCACTATCAATAGGTAGAAATCGAACATTCTCCTATCCTTAGCTGCTCGGCCTTCCCTTCACCGAGTTTGAAGTGCGATCCACTAGCTTGCAGCGACTCTCTTTGCTTTACCTAGTCCTTCCATCTTCACAACTCATCACTTGGGTCTTTATTTTATTTTTTTTTCTTCAACACTTCCCTGGCTAGACTCGCTTTCCGTGCTAGGATCAAAGCTACTCTCTAGAGTGTCCGCTTGTGTCAAAGTTACTCTCCTAACTCCTCGAGATATTCCTGGAACACTTAACACGCACAATGGAAATCAGACACTTATGTTTATCATCATCAAAACAAGCAAAATGATTGAGCTATCTAGTTTCATACTCTAGCTCAAACCAACAATTTCCCCAATTTTTTATGATGACAAAGACTTACAGAATAAAACAAATTATATTTCAAAACGTACTCAATTAAACTTATGATAAGCAATGATTTTTAATCGAATACTTTTAGATAAAACAAATTAGCTCAATATCTTGCTAAAACACATAGCAAGTCTACCTTTGTCCCCCGTTAGACCATGTTGGTCATTAATATTCCCCCTTAGTTGAATAAGGTATGTACCTATTTAATTCCTCTTTTGACATCAGCGGATACTGCAAGTGTAATTCATGCAAAGGGAACTAAAGTGAAGTCGGGAAACAATCTTAACTCAATAATCATGCAAATCAAGGAATTCATCATAGAAAAGAAAGGTGCAACCATGCAAAAAGCACAAGATTATAGAAGCAACTAAGCATACTATATAAGCAAAATATTGTCCTTACACCTTTGTAATTGGGGAGTTCATAGGATTACTAGTTAAACAATTATTATGCAAAAACAACACAGACGGGCAAGAAGCACCAACTTCCACCGAATTCTCATTTTTTCCTCTTGGTGCTCGGTCATAAGCTGAAGCTGTGTACTTATCTCAACAAGACGCTTCTCAAATGTGTTAGACAAACTCCGCATAGCAGAAACTACTGAAGACTGAGTCTCCCTGCCAGCAACTGTGACTAGCTCTCTAGTATGCATACGTGAAGAGCTAGCGGTTGACGGGATCTGCTTGGGGGTTTAGAAACGAGCTCGACAACCTTTTCCAGTGCAGGCACATCATTGAAGCTGGTCTCAAGATAAGGCTTGTAGAGACCTTCTGCCTTCAACATGCGATAAAGAATATGTGGAATCGGAAGAGGGATACTGTGGTGTGCTCGGCTGGCAACCATATGTCAAAAAATGAGATGTGCGGTGTTGATCAGCTCCCCATTCAGGCACGCTGCCATGATGTAACAGTCGCTGATAGTCACATGGTCTAGTTTGGTATTTCTGGGTGTTATGTTCTTTACGATAAAGTGGTGTAGAAGTCTCTTGGACGTTGAGAGATGATCAATATTCAACGTTAAAGGGACATTCTTCCTAAATACCGCTACCTTGATCGTTGTTGAACTTATCGGCCAATTCTTCCTGTGTAAGCGACCAAACCCAACCAAAGATCCAACTGGACCGGGTTCTTTACCAATTGCCTTTGAAAGGACTTTAACTTTGAAGCTTTCTTCAGTGTTATTCATCCATACAAAGTTGATAGTATATGGTTCACCAGAAGAAGAAGAATTGTTGGAAAAGAAAGAATAAAACTGTCTAACAAGGTCAAGAACAACCTTGCTTACCTCTGTCTCAAGCGAATCCCAATTATGCATCTTCAATAAGTATCTAAACCTGTCTGATCCGGAAACATCTTCGATTGCCTTTAGAATTTAAGGAGGCACTATAAGAGGAGCGAGTATGTCTCTCTTTGAGATACCACCTGGATGGGAGGAAACTCTGAATGAGATGATATGGCTTCCTTCTTATCTTTCTTCTTTGGTTTCGGCTTAGTTTCTTTCTTGATTTGCTTTGGAGGTGTAGACTCTGCACTTTCTTCTTCCTCAATCTCAAAGATCTTTTGCTTACCAGCGGCTTTAGACGTGCTCTTATCATCTTGAAACATCTATGCCGGTTCGGAGCAAAACCTTCATCATCCTCATCTCTATAAGAAGTTGCTAGATTTGGAGGAGAAGTGAGAAGAAGTTGTTCACCTTTTTCTTTGTTAATCGGTACACTGAATACTTCTGGCTCGACATTTTCTAGATCAGATAAGATGTTTGCGACTGAGGAGGTTGTTCGATCAACAAGCACTAGCCTTTTTCCTTGTTCATTGGGTGTCCCCTCAACAAACATAGAAGCTTTTCCTTGGAGAAGTTTGCGAGGTATTATTGGTTGGCCATTTTTAATCTATGAGCTTTGTGTTTTGGGATTTAGCAAGTTGGGGCTTTCTGAGGAGGTGAGAGTAAGTCGTAGCGATATAGAGAGAGAGGTAGTGAATGGTGATAGCACTAGGTATAGAGGGAAGGGAGATAATGAACACGGTAAAGGATATCATGAATGCATGTATATTGTAGCGATTCCTTCCTGTGTAAGACTACACAACCAAAACGAATCGCTGAAATCTTGCAACGGTAACCTCCAACGGATAGATCCACAACGGCTATATCTCAACGGCTATATTTATCTAAAGCTTTTCAATGGATACATGCAGGCTTGCTTTTTTGAGCATCACTTTACCTAGTGACACATGGCCTATAATATACTCGATGTAACGACTACAAGAGATACGCTGACAACTACATAGATGTGTTGTGAAGTCTAAGTGTGGATTTTCTGAATCCATTTATATTGGATCAGTGAGCCACGTAGCATTGATGATTCTAGTTATACTATATCACTAGGCTACATGTCTAGACCACACTTTTCAGAGCCGAAATAGACTATGTCCCTCATTAAGCAACCTTCGTAGTTAAGCAAACCCCAAAGCGACTGTGACTGCCTCTAAAGCGGCTCTTGCAAAAGCGCTTTATCATGCTTACGAGTGTAAAGAAAATGTATATATTCACCCAATGTATCATATAAGCACGTAAAAAGATTAACGGGAAATGCACATTTCACAAGTAAGGATATAACACACTCATACTAAGCATATAGTGAAAATATAACTTATGTGCATAAGAGGGTTACTGGATTTTACACAAACATATATACTTCCTATTTTGGAGTTTATCAAGGCAATAAGGAAGCGTTACATTAAAGTTAGGCAAGGGTCACCGTAAAAATGGATAATTTTTAGGCATGTAATATGGCAAGAAGACGATCCCCATTCTTCATTTGTGGAAAACAAAAAGAGCATGCATTTTGCTAAGATTATAATCAATAGCTTAAGTGCAATATACTACCGTAGCAAGACTAGCTTGTGACAAGATATGCATGAAAAGCAGGCAAGAGAGAAACACAATTCAGCTAGAGTTTCCCAGTGTCGAAATTAACTGCATTAATTCATATTCAAAAAATAGGAGAACCTTACAACGCATATATTGCTTAATCTAATGAGGAAAGATAGAAAAACCAGCAGAATCCCACCGCATATCTGAGTCTCTCTTAAAAGATATACGTAGCTTGTTCCATGAATGAGACTCGCTTTGATTATAGCTAATTGTTCCCACATTTATGTGCATCCCCTGTAAGATAAGAGTCAAAGAGATGTGTAATAGTCATTGAGGCACCCTTGATTTCTTCGGTTCAACACTGTAAGAGATAGAAAACTCCTCCTTATTCGTGAAATGAGAGTAGCTTAAGATATACTTCCGTGCCTTCTACTCTTCATTCCAACCAGCAAAAAAGAATCAAGCTTTTAGTTTCCAATGAAGTGTTGACTTCGTAGGAACGTTAGAGCTCGTGATTCAAGAACTAGAAGGTAGAACATTCACTTTCTGGACACCGAGGCTTTAGGTGTAGTCGGTGGAGCTATAGAGGTCTAAGCAAGTAATTGGCGATCCTCAACAATTTCTTCTAGATTGACTCTTCTGTTGTGATAGAGCTCATCGAGAAGCTCTTCCATGGAGAGATTTGCGAGGGGTGATTTGTCAACCATTTTAGTCTGTTGAGCTTTTTGTTTCGAGGTTTCATAGGTAAGGGCTTTATGAGGAGGTGAGTGAGTAGTAGCGAGAAAGAGCGAATGATAGCGAGTGGTGATACTAATGAACTTATAGAGGAGGAAGATAATGAACATGGTAAAGATGGCCATGAATGAATACCCGTTATTATATAGTGGAGAGCTTACTTCGTCTCTAAGATTTCACCATCAAAACAAATCGTTGTAATCTTGCAACGGCTAACTCCAAAGGATAGATCAACAACGGATATATCTCAATGACTATAATCTCTGAAGCTTTTCAACAGATACACGAAGACTTGCTTTTTTGAGAAGCACTTTGCAAAGTGAAACCTAGCCTGCAAAATACTCGCTCTAACTACTACAAGACCTGAGCTAGCACCTAATGTGATGCGTTGTGTTAGTCTAAGGGTGGCTTTTCTGAATTCATTTATAGTAGATCACTAAGACACATAGCCATGCTGAATCTAATTATACTAGATCACGGGGCTACTTGTCTAGACCTCACATTTCAGAGCCAAAATAGATTACCTTCCTCATTAAGCAACTTAAGCAAACCAAAATGCAACTGATACTACATCTTATGTTACTCTTGAAAAAGAGCTTGACCATGCTTAGGAGTGTAAAGAAAGTGTATATATTCACCAAATGTATCATTTCAGCACCTAAAAAGATTAACGGGAAATGCACATTTCACAAGTAGGGACATAACACACTCACACAAAGCATATAGTTAAAATATAACTTATGTGCATAAGAGGGTTACTAACTTTTACACAAAAATAATTACTTCCTATAGTGGAGTTTATCAAGGGAATAAGGAAGTGTTAAATTAAAGCAAGGCAAGGGACATTGTAGGAATGGATAAATTTTTAGGCATGTAATAAGGCAAGATGATGATCACCATTCTCCATTTGTGGAACACAAAAGGAGCATGCAGTTTGCTAAGACTATAATCAATATCTTAAGTGCAATATACTACCTTAGCAAGACTGGCTTGTGACAAGATAGGCTTGAAAAGCAACAAAGAAAGAAACACAATTCAACTAGAGTTTCCCAATGTCGAAATTAACTGCATTAATTCATATTGAAAGAATGGGAGAAACTTACAACGCATATCTTTCTTCATGTAATGAGGAAAGATAGAAAAAGAAGCAGAAGCCCAAGGCATAGAAATATATCCAGGTAGAGCGCCTTAGAAAAAGATATGACGTTGCCATTTGCTCTTTGTAAGTATAAGATATAGTTAAGCGAGTTGAATAAAGAATCGCTTGAAGTCCTCGAAGACTCGTTTATACATATCTGAGTCTCGCTTAGAAGATATACGTAGCTTGTTCCATGAATGAGACTCGCTTTGATTATAGCTAATTGTTACCACATTTATGTGCATCCCTTGTAAGTTAAGAGTGAAACAGATGTGTAATAGCCATTGAGGCACGCTTGATTTCTTCGGTTCAACACTGTAGGAGATAGAAAACTCCTCCTTATTTGTGAAATGAGAGTAGCTTAAGATATACTTCTGTTCCTTCTACTCTTCATTCCAACCTGCAAAAAAGAATCAAGCTTTTTGTTTCCAATGAAGTGTTGACTTCGTAGGAACGATAGAGCTCGGGATTCCCGAACTGGAGGGTAGAACATTCATCTTCTAGACACCGAGGCTTTAGGTGTAGTGGGTGGAGTTGTAGAGATCTATGCAGTTAATTGGCGATACTGAACAATGTCTTCTAGATTGACTCTTCTGTTTTGATAGAGCTCATCGAGAAGCTCTTCCAAGGAGAGATTTGCTAGGGGTGATTTATCGGCCATTTTAGTCTGTGGAGCTTTTTTGTTTTGGGGTTTAATAGGTTGGGGCTTTCTAAGGAGGTGGGTGAATAGAAGCGAGAAAGAGCGAATGGTAGCAAGTGGTGATAGTAATGAGCACAGAGAGGAGGGAGATAATGAAAACAGTAAAAATGACCGTGAATGAATACCCGTGTTTGTATAGTGGAGTGCTTCCTTCGTCTCTAATATTTCAAAATCAAAACAAATCGTTGTAATCTCGACACGGCTAACTCCAAAGTACAGATCAACAACGGTTATATCTCAATGGCTGTAATCTCTTAAGCTTGTCAACGGATACACGCAGACTTGCTTTTCTGAGAAGGACTTTGCCAAGTGAAACCTATCCTGCATTATACTTGCTCTAACTGTTACAAGAGCTGCGCTGGCACCTACTGTAACGCGCTGTAAAGTCTAAGTGTGGCTTTTCTGAATTCATTTATACTAGATCACTAAGACACATAGCCATGCTCAATCTAATTACACTATATCACTGGGCTACTTGTCTATACCTCACATTTCAGAGCCAAAATAGGTTACCTTCCTCATTAAGCAACCTTCGTAGTTCAGCAAACCAAAAAGCAACTGAGACTACATCTTCAGTTACTCTTGAAAAAGCGCTTTATCATGCATAGTAGTGTAAATAAAGTGTATATATTCACCAAATGTATCATTTTACCACGTAAAAAGATTATCGTGAAATGCATAATTCACAAGTAGGGACATAACACACTCACACTAAGCATATAATGAAAAAATAACTTATGTGCATAAGAGGGTTACCGACTTTTACACACAAAAAATACTTCCTATAGTGGAGTTTATTAAGGGAATAAGGAAGCGTTACATTAAAGTTAGGCAAGGGACACTGTAGGAATGGATAAATTTTTAGGCATGTAATAAGGCAAGAAGACGATCACCATTCTCAATTTGTGGAACACAAAAGGCGCATGCAGTTTGCTAAGACTATAATCAATAGCTTAAGTGCAATATACTACCTTAGCAAGACTTCCTTTTGAAAAGATAGGCATGATAAGTGATGAGGACGAAACGGTCATTGTGCCTATAAAAGATACCCAACTTAACAATTCGACTAGTAAAGCGGTAAGAAGGGGTCGAATCCCAAGAGAGCCAGAACGTTAATTTATTCTTATGGTGTTACCGAATAGTAACAATGGGGGTTTTTGATTATGATTATAGTAACTAAGCAAAAGAAAAAGTAAAGGCAATGAAAGTTGGGTTGTAACTAATATGATTATGGAGCTCACTCTTTTAGCATGAGCGCATTGTTCAATCGGAATGTTGATCATCGAATTCCATTAATTTATATTTTGAATTGGTTAATTTGGTTGTCCTATTCTTTGTTCATAAATAGCAACTAGTCCAAATAGTCCTAGAAACCCTTATTGTAAGCAATAATCAAGGAAATCCCAAGGTTCAAAAGAGCAACAACATAAAGATCAAAGATAAGTAGGCCTACGCAATACCATTGGAAAATAGACGATACTCGACAAAGGTTTATAATCTCTACAAAATAAGCACTCGCAAATAGTTTATGCAAATTCAGATTGCTACCTAAAAGACAAGACTTTTCAAATCGAATTATCAAGCCTAGCAATATGATCGATAATAATCAACCTAGTTTGCAACCTAGATAAAATCAAGATCAATCAATAGTCAATAAAGTACAAGAGATCATAAAACAATCCCATATTAACTTTAGAATAAAAACATAAGAATTCTCACAACAAAACCTTAAACAATGGCTTCAGCCTTAAGAGTGAAGTATAGAGAGTTTAGCCAGACATAGCCATCGAAAGCATTGAAGAATATGGATGAATGATGGGAAACACAAACCAGGGAAGATGATAAATCGGGAAGCTTTCTTGAAGGCTGCTGCTGAGTTATCTCTAAATGAATGTGGCTAAAGAATAATGAATGAATGATCAATGATTCATCAATCTAACTCAATTTCTAAAGGATTATATAGTATCTAATAAAAGGGAAATAAAATAAATAAAAAAACTAAAAAGATGTTGAAAAATAATATAAAATCTAGGATAAAATCTTCATAAATGGCCCGTCCGTGTCCGGGTCACGATCGTGACAGGGGTGTCGCAATCGTGACAATACTCCAGTTCTCAGGTCCGTGGCTGGTGGCGATCGTGATAGGGAGTCGTGATCATGATATGTCAACTGAGGCAAGTCGCGATCGAGATGTATTGTCTCGGTCGTGACAGCTTCAACTGAGACTGACACTCAGTCGTGATACTCCATCTCGGTCGTGATAGCTTCTCCTGAGATGGTCTTCGGTCTTGTACAAGCGTCGAGGCAGCTCGGCTTTGCCTCTCGGCTTCTCCTTTGTTGTAGGTGTGGCATACATCCTCTAGCTCCGTCCCGAATGCACTAAAAGTGAGTACAACCGGGATCTCCATGATAAAACCACAAAATACCGCTTACGAGAATCCCGCTAATCCATAAGTAAACTCCAACCTAGATTCCGGGAATACCAATACATCGTTAAGCACCTAAACACCACTATTCCTAAGCTAATAGTCGCTAGTTAACACCATATAATAATCTCCTACAAAACTTCCCCACACTTAAACCTTGCTCATCCTCGAGTAAGCAAAATAAAGCTCACTCCTCCTAAAAGCACAAAGGTCTATAGTAAGTGTAGAGACAACCTGTAAGCGACTATACTTCAAACTAAAGTTTAAAGCGAACACTAACCTAACTCCGATCTATCTTCTTATCTCTCTGAGATGACCTACCCAAATACCTCCTTATGTCTCCACTTCATGTGTCACCACTACATACAATAATGAAATCGAACCAAGTGATATGCAATAAATCACAAGTGGAGATCCTAATCTCCTCTAAGTGTAACGGTAAATAAATAATGATAATAAAGATAAAAATCGAGTATCCACTCGCTGATACACTTCTTATACCTCATCTTCAATAAATGTCCTAAACCACTAAACAATGTAATCAAACCATACCTTACAACCGCCAATCCTAATCAAGAAATCTGCATAGCACAACCACAACAATATGCATCCAAGTCAAAAAAATAGAAATCTAATCCTACAATCTAATACAACCGCCAATAGTGTGTAACAAATCTGATGAACTAGTGAAATGGTGAGCATGCCAAGTATGGATAACAATAAACTCTCAAAAACAAAGTAATAAAAGGCCAATTACTAACTTCTTATCCCTCCTTGGTGAATCCTAAAACCCGAGACAATCCTTCAACACCGTTCTTATGTCTCCGACGTCAATAAATGATGCAATCAATCAAATAATCACAAACAATGTAATCCCGGCGCCCTTTCAGGTTTTCATTAAATTTTAAGTGGTACGAACTATTTCTCTTCTCTTTTTAATTTTTTAATTTTTATATTCAGGCACCCACCTTATTCTTTTTAATCCATTTTTACTTGCCTGGTTTTTATTCTTTTTATTTTTTTTATTTTTTTGTTCGAGCCCCCCTTTTCGATTCAATCTCTTTTTACTCTCTTGGGTTTTTTCTGATTTTTCTAAACAATAATAATAAAGCAAAGATTCTGGAAATATCTGTACATACTCGATAAAAAACAACCAAAACAATTCAACAAAGACTAAAAAACATAAGGTAAATCAGCGGAAATAGCAAAAGAAACAAAAACAGCATCACAAACAGCCTCAACAAACGCCTCGACTAGTTGACTCCTCTCACCTCACTTGAATCACGCATTGTCCTCAATGAAGCAAAGAGGACATCATAAAAAGGGAAGAGGAAGAAGAACCGTGGAATGCTGAAATTCTGTTTCGGTCGTGGTGAACAAAGGAGGTGAAATTCCGACCTCGTCACGACCGTGACATAATGTCACGATCGTGACACGAGTAAATGTGTACACGATTTATGTGTTTCCTCCTTTGCTGACCTCCTCGTGCTGGCTCCGCAATTTACCTATGAAAGAAAAATAAAAAACAAAACAGAATAATTGGGTTAACGTTAGTAAAACTCCCTCGGGTAGCCTCCCGATCAGTGACTTAGTTAACGTCGCGGCACAATGTAATGCTCTAAGTAGTTCAACCAAGTCCACTTGATCCCTTTCGGATCGCATCGTCTAGCAGCAGCTCTTGAACCACGGATGGAAAGGTTTGAACGTTAGACCATTCTCTTCCTTGACTACCCATTTTTGCTCGGGTTTCTTTTTCTCCTTACATTCCCCCCACTTAGACTTAACCTTGGGCTTTGTTTTTGCTTTCTTCGCAACCTGCACAACGGATTTAGCAGGTTTCTTTCCCTGTGTGTTTAGAGTGGTGGGGCTACTACCCAAAACAGCATTCGAGCATAGTTCGGGAGGTTTAATATCGTCATTAATACGGAATACCGAGCCATCATCCAGGATTGTGTCGTAGTTTCATATATGTTAATATTGACAACATCCCCGTCCAACTCGAGTTTAAGAGCCCCGGTATCTAGATCTAATTTTGTTTTGGCTGTCCGCATAAAGGGTCTGCCCATAAGGACAGGTGCAGCCTGTGTATCACGATTAAAATCTAGCACGTAACAATCCTCAGGGAATATAAGGTCCTCCACCATAACCAACACATCTTCGACTAACCCTTTCGGGTAAAGAGTAGACCTGTCATCTAGTTGAAGCACAACCTCTATTTCACTCATAGGTCTTAATTCTAATCATTTTTATAAAAAATTTTGGTTTTACCTATAGTGCAGGGGATACTCACCACCCTGGATCTGAACGTTTGGTAGCTATCTTTTGTTGGATGGCTGCAGAAACTCTTTCACTGACTTGAACCTTCTGCCATCCTTGCAGCTTCTGGCTTCTCTTCTTAGTTCAGAGCTCCTTTAAAAGTTTAGCATAACGAGGCACACTCTTGACGAGTTCGAGTAGAGGGATATTCACATTACACTTACTAAGCATATCAAAATCTCCTTGTTGTCGCAAACATCAGCACTTGGTTGCGGTCAAGATGGTTGGTCACGATCAGGATGGGGTAAAACTGGGGCTTAGCCACGATCGTGATTTGTTTCGGCAATTTTTTCGTAAACCAGATCACCGTCATCTCTGTCGTGATGGAGTTGTCGCGATCGTGATGGGTCAACTGAAACAACGTCGCGATCGTGATGACTCTGTCGCGGTCGTGATACCTCTCCAGTTTTCTCCTGTAGCCTCTCTTCTTGCACCTTTACATCGATTGTTCGTATCGTGATGGCACTCACGTTTTCTCTCGGATTTCTCTCGGTTTGGGAGGGTAATTTCCCGAGATCTGCTGCGTTAGATTATTGACTGCCTCCACCATGTGCGATGCCTGCTTCTCCAAATTCCATATGCTCGCCCCCGTGGTTTGAACATGTGTTGTGAAGTGCTTTGTTAGCGTTTCCAGCATCTCTCTCGTCGAAGCATCTTCGGATTTCGGTGGGTATGTAGCACGGTATTGATTGTTGAATTGATATTGTTTATTCTGCCCCCTATCCGGGTTGCTCCACCTAAAACCAGGATGATCATTACTTCTCGGATTGTAGTTGTCATTTTCTCTCTGATTGTAGTTGTTGTTTTTCTCAAACCGAGGTCTAGGAGGTCCAAAAACTCCTACACCGTGTACTTCAGCAATGGTTTGGTCCTGTAGTTGCGGGCAGATATCAGTAGGGTGGCTCTCGTCCGCACAAATACCCCATAATCTCGCCGGTTTCTGATTTCCAAACGTGATATTTTTTATCATACTATTCAACTCAGCTATCTTATACTTCCATCCGGGCTCTACGGAATTCATAGTGTTTGCTCCTTTTTCTCGTCTATGTCCTTCCGACACTTCTTGTTCCCTCAATAATCTCATTTAGTCGGGCTCTGACTTCGGCAGGAGTCAAATTCAGCACACTCCCATTACACGCAGCGTCCACTAACCTTCTCTCATTGTTGAGTAACCCATTGTAAAGGTGGGTCACTAAGTCTTTCTCCTCAAACTTATGGAATGGGCAGCTAGCACATAGTCTCGCAAATCTTTCCACATAGTCGTACTATGACTCATCATCGTGTTGCTCCACCATAGCAATCGCTCTTTTCAAAGCAACCGCCTTTTTGGAAGGGAAATACTTATTAAGGAAGGCTTTGTGTAGCTTATCCCAAGTGTCGATACTTCCGGTGGGCAGAAAGTAGTACCATTGTCATGCGCTATCTTTTAGCATAAGACCGAAATCTCTCATCTTAATCTGCTCGTCGGTGACGTTACTCGGCTTGCTGCCGCTGCAGATGTCGTGAAACTCACTTATATGCATAATCGCGTCTTCCTCAAGCAGGCCATGAGAATTTGGTAGGAGATTGATGAAACCGGCCTTTAGTTCGAACGTAACGCCAGCATTCAGGGAAGGCACCGTTACTCACAGGTGTTGTTACGTCATATCTGGGTCTGTAAGCTCTCTCAACATTCTCGCAAGCATTGATTCGATTACTAGATTCTGTAGAGATTGTCGCAGGTTGCGTAGGTGCGTCCGCTCTATCTCTGGATTTAAGTCAAGCAAATCTGAATTAGTAGCACGAGTATGGACCATAAGATAGGTGCACACCAGAATAGTAACACAAAAAGAAATAAAATTAAACAGTTGGCTCCCCGACAACAGCGCCACAATTTGATGAGGCCGAAACGGTCGTTGTGCCTATCAATGATACCCAACTTAACAATTTCACTAGTAAAGCGGTAAGAAGGGGTCGAATCCAAAGAGAGCCAGAACGTTAATTTATTTCTAATGGTGTTACCAAATAGTAACAATGGGGTTTTTTGATTGTTATTATAGTAACTAAGCAAAAGCAAAAGTAAAAGCAATGAATGTTAGGTTGTAACTAATATGATTATGGAGTTCACTCTTTCTAGCATCAGCCCATTGTTCAATCGGAATGTTGATCATCGAATTCTAATAATTTAAATTCTGAATTGGTTAATTTGGTTGTCCTACTATTTGTTCAGAAATAGCAACTAGTCCAAATAGTCCTAGAAACCCTTATTTTAAGCAATAACCAAGGAAATCCCAAGGTTCAAAAGTGCAACAACATAAAGATCAAAGATAAGTAGGCCTATGCAATAACATTGGCAAATAGCCAATACTCGACACAGAATCCTTACAAAATAAGCACTCGCAAATAGTCTATGCAAATTCTGATTGCTACCTAAAAGACAAGACTTTTCAAATCGAATTATCAAGCCTAGCAATATGATGGATAATAATCAACCTAGTTTGTAACATAGATAAAATCAAGATCAACCAATTATCAATAAAGCACAAGAGATCATAAAACAATCCTGAAAGTAACTTTAGAATAAAAACATAAGAATTCTCACAACAAAACCCAAAACAATGGCTTCAGCCTTAAGTGTGAAATATAGAATGTTTGGCAAGACATAGCCATCGAAAGCATTGAAGAATATGGATGAATGATGGGAAAACAAACCAGGGAAGATGATAAAGGTGGAAGCTTTCTTGGAGGCTAATGCTGAGTTCTGTGTGTAAATGAATGTGGCTAAAGAATAATTAATTAATGATGAATGATTCATCAATCTAACCTAATTTCTAAAGGCTTATATAGTATCTAATAAAAGGGAAATAAAATAAATCAAAATAACTAAAAAGATGTGGAAAAATAAAATAAAATCTCGGATAAAATCTTCATAAATGGCCCGTCCGTGTCCACGTTGCGATCGTGACAATGCTCCAGTTCTCAGGTCCGTGGCCGCTGGCGATCGTGATTGGGAGTCGCGATCGTGATAAGTCAATTAAGGCTAAGTCGCCATCGTGATGTATTGTCTCGGTCGTGACAACTTCAACTGATGCTGACTCTCGGTCGTGATAATCCATCTCGGTCGTGAAAGCTTCTCTTGAGATGGTCTTTGGTCTTCTAGAAGCGTCGAGGCAGCTTGGCTTTGCATCTTGGCTTCTCCTTTGGTGTAGGCGTGCATACTTCCTCTAGCTCTTTCCTGAATGCACTAAAAGTGAGTACAACTGGGATCTCGATGATAAAACCACAAAATACTGCTTACGAGCATCCCGCTAATCATAAAGTAAACTCCAACCTAGATTCCGGGAATACCACTCGTTAAGAACCTAAACACCAATATTCCTAAGATAATAGTCGATAGTTAACACCATATAATAATCTCCTATCAATAAGCAAGAAAGCAAGCAACATAATTCAACTAGAGTTCCCAATGTAAAAATTTAATGCATAAATTCATAGTCATAGTATGGGAGAAAATTATAGCGCATATCTTGCTTCATCTAATGAGCAAAGATAGAAAAAACAACAGAAGCCCAAGGCATCAAAAGATATCCAGGCAAAGCGCCGTTGAAAAGATATGCCGTTGCCATTTGCTCTTCTGGAAGTATAAGATATAGTTAAGCGAGTTGAATGAAGTATCGCTTGAAGTCCTCAAAGAATCGTTTTAACATATATGAGTCTCGCTTAAAAGATATACGTAGCTAGTTCCATGAATGAGACTCGTTTTGATTAAAGCTAATTTCTACCACATTTATGTGCATCCCCTATATGATAAGAGTGAAAGAGATGTTTAATAGTCATTGAGTAATGCTTGATTTCTTCGGTTCATCCATGTAGGAGATAGAAAAAACCTCCTTATTCGTGAAATGAGAGTAACTTAAGATATACTTCTGTGCCTTCTACTCTTCATTCCAACCTGCAAAAGTGAATCAAGCTTTTTGTTTTGAACGAAGTGTTGACTTTGTAGGAATGTTAGAGCTCTGGATTCCATAACGGGGTGGTAGAACATTCATCTTCTAGACACCGAGTCTTTAGGTGTAGTCGGCGGAGCTGTGGAGGTCTGAGTAATTAATTGGCGATGTTGACCAATCTCTTCTAGATTGACTCTTCTGTTGTGATAGAGCTCATGGAGAAGCTCTTCCTTTGAGAGATTTGCGAGACATGAGTGAGTAGAAGCGAGAAAGAGTGAACGGTAGCGAGTGGTGATAGTAATGAGCACAGAGAGGATGGAGATAATGAACACGGTAAAGATGACTATGAATGCATACCCGTGTTTATATAGTGGAGCGCATCGTTCGTCCCAAAAATTTCACCATCAAAACAAATCTTTGTAATCTCGCAACAACTAACTCCAAAGGATAGCTCCACAATGGTTATATCTCAATGGCTATAATCACTGAAGCTTTTCAACGGAAACACGCAGACTTGCTTTTCTGAGAAGCACTTTGACAAGTGAAACATAGCCTGCAAAATACTCGCTTAAACAGCTACAAGAGCTGCTCTAGCAGCTACTGTGACGCGCTATGAAGTCTAAGTGTGGCTTTTCTGAATCCATTTACACTAGATCACTAAGACACGTAGCCATGGTAAATCTAATTATACTAGATCACTAGGCTACTTGTCTAGATCTCACTTTTCAGAGCCAAAATAGATTACCTTCCTTATTTAAAAACCATCGTAGTTCTACATACCGAAAAGCGACTAAGACTACCTCTTAAGTTACTCTTGCAAAGGACTTCGATTCTTGATAATTCTTAAGATTGTAAAGAAAGTGTATATATTCACCCAAGGTATCATTTCAACACGTAAAAAGATTAACATGAAATGCACATTTCACAAGTAGGGACATAACATGCTACACTAAGCATATAGTGAAAATATAACTTATGTGCATAACAGGGGTACGTGGTTTTACACAAAAATAAATACTTCCTATTTTGGAGTTTATCATGGGAATAAGGAAGCGTTACATTAAAGTTAGGCAAGGGACACCGTAGGAATGCATAAATTTTTGGGCATGTAATAAGGCAAGTAGACGATCACCATTCTCCATTTGTGGAACACAAAAAGAGCATGCTGTTTTATAAGACTATAATCAATAGCTTAAATGCAATATACTACCTTAGCAAGTCTGACTTGTGAAAAAATAGGCATGAAGAGCAAGCA
This sequence comes from Phyllobates terribilis, assembly GCF_046119375.1. Taxonomy (NCBI): domain Eukaryota; kingdom Metazoa; phylum Chordata; class Amphibia; order Anura; family Dendrobatidae; genus Phyllobates; species Phyllobates terribilis. The sequence continues at coordinate 53,394 of NW_027367626.1, forward strand.
ACCAAGCAACACAATTCAGCTATAGTTCCCAATGTAGAAATTAACTAAATTAATTCGTAGTCAAAGAATGGGAAAAACATACAACGCATATCTTGATTCATCTAATGAGGAAAGATAGAAAAACCAAAAGAAGCCCAAGGCATAGAAAGATATCCAGGCAAAGTGCCTTAGAAAAGATATGGCATTGCCATTTGCTCTTGCGGAATTATAAGACATAGTTAAGCGAGTTGAATAATATAATTGCTTGAAGTCCTCAAAGACTCGTTTGAACATATATGAGTCTCACTTAATGGATATACGTAGCTTGTTCCATGAATGACACTCGTTTTGATTAAAGCTAATTGTTACCACATTTATGTGTATCCCCTGTAAGATAAGAGTTGAATGAGATGTGTAATAGTCATTGAGGAATGCTTGATTTCTTCGGTTCAGCCATGTAGGAGATAGAAAACTCAACCTTATTGGTGAAATGAGAGTAACTTAACATATACTTATGTGCCTTCAACTCTTCATTCCAAACTGCAAATAGAATCAAGCTTTTTGTGTCCAACGAAGTGTTGACTTTGTGGGAACGTAGAGCTCGGAATTCTAGAACTGGATGGTAGAACATTCATTTCTAGACCCTGAGTATTTAGGTATAGTCGGCAGAGATGTGGAGGTCTGAGCACTTAATTAGCGATGCTGAACAATCTCTTCTAGATTTACTCTTTTGTTGTGATAGAGCTCACCGAGAAGTTCTTCCTTGGAGAGATTTCCATGGGTTGATTTGTCGGCCATTTTAGTTTGTGGAGCTTTTGGGTTTTAGGGTTTAATAGGTTGGGGCTTTCTGTGGAGGTGAGTGAGTAGTAGCGAGAAAGAGCGAATGGTAGCGAGTGGTGATAGTAACGAGAATAGAGAGGAGGGAGGTAATGAACACGGTAAAGATGGCCATGAATGCATACCCGTGTTTATATAGTGGAGCGCTTCCTTTGTCTCTAAGATTTTACCATCAAAACAAATCGCTGTAATCTCGCAACAGCTAACTCCAAATGATAGATCCCCCAACGATTATATCTCAATGGCTATAATTGTTGAAGCTTTTCAAAGGATACATACAGACTTGCTTTTCTGAGAAGCACTTTGCCACGTGAAACATAGCCTGCAAAATACTTGCTCTAATAGCTACAAGAGCTGCCCTGGTAGCTACTATGACGCGTTGTGAAGTCTAAGTGTGGCTTTTCTGAATCCATTTATGCTAGATCACTAAGACACGTAGTCATGCTGAATCTAATTATACTAGATCATTGGGCTACTTGTCTAGACCTCACTTTGCAGAGCCAAACTAGATTACATTCCTCATTAAGCAACCTTTGTAGTTAATCAAACCGAAATGCGACTAATAAGACTTCTTAAGTTACTCTTCCAAAAGCGCTTGATCACGCTTGCGAGTGTAAGGAAAGTGTATATATTCATCCAATGTATCATTTCAGCATGTGAAAAGATTAACAGGAAATGCGAATTTCACAAGTAGTGACATGACACGCTCACACTAAGCATAGAGTGAAAATATAACTTATGTGCATAAGAGGGGTACGGGATTTTACACAAACATAAATACTTCCTATTGTGGAGTTTATCATGGGAATAAGGAAGCTTTACATTAAAGTTAGGCAAGGGACATCGTAGGAATGCATAAATTTTTAGGCATGTAATAAGGGAAGAAGACGATCACCATTCTCCATTTGTATAACACAAAAAGAGCATGCAGTTTGCTAAGACTATAATCAATAGCTTAAGTACAATATACTACCTTACCCTGTCTGGCTTGGGAAAAGATAGGCATGAAAAGCAAGCATACAAGGAACACAATTCAACTAGATTTCCAAATGTAGAAATTAACTACACTTATTCATAATCAAAGAATGGGAGAAGCTTACTGCGCCTAACTTGCTTCATCTTATGAGGAAAGATAGAAAAACCAGCAGAAATCCAAGGCATAGAAAGAAATCCAGGGACAGCGCCTTAGACAAGAAACGGCGTTACCATTTGTTCTTATGGAAGTATAAGATATAGTTAAGCGAGTTGAATAAAGAATCACTTGAAGTCCTCAAAGACACGTTTGAACATATATGAGTCCAATGTATCATTTCTGCATGTGAAAAGATTAACAGGAAATGCGCATTTCATAAGTAGTGATATGACAAGGTCACACTAAGCATATAGTGAAAATATAACTTATGTGCATAAGAGGGGTACAGGATTTTACACAAACATAAATACTTCCTATTGTGGAGTTTATCATGGGAATAAGGAAGCTTTACATTAAAGTTAGGCAAGGGACACTGTAGGAATGAATAAATTTTTAGGCATGTAATAAGGCAAGAAGACGATCACCATTCTCCATTTGTAGAACACAAAAAGAGCATGCAGTTTGCTAAGACTATAATCAATAGCTTAAGTACAATATACTACCTTAGCTTGTCTGGCTTGGAAAAGATAGGCATGAAAAGCAAGCATGCAAGCAACATAATTCAACTAGATTTCCAAAGGTAGAAATTAACTACACTAATTCATAATCAAAGAATGGGAGAAGCTTACTGCGCCTAACTTGCTTCATCTAATGAGGAAAGATAGAAAAACCAGCATAAGTCCAAGGAATAGAAAGAAATTTAGGGAAAGCACCTTAGACAAGAAACGGTGTTACCATTTGTTCTTATGGAAGTATAAGATATAGTTAAGCGAGTTGAATAAAGAATCACTTGAAGTACTCAAAGACACGTTTGAACATATCTGAGTCCAATGTATCATTTCTGCATGTGAAAAGATTTATAGGAAATGCGCATTTCACAAGTAGTGATATGACACGGTCACACTAAGCATATAGTGAAAATATAACTTATGTGCATAAGAGGGGTACGGGATTTTACACAAACATAAATACTTCCTATT
>NW_027367627.1:0-56316 GCF_046119375.1 Phyllobates terribilis
AACTATGGTAGCTTGCGCTTGATAGCTTTGAGTCATTCATGCTTTATGGTTGTTCATTAAAATGATTTAGTACTGAAGTTGTCTTACTTGCTTAGCTCGATTTGATATAATCTCAGTCAATGCATGCTCTTCTTTGCCAAAAACTTGACAATGGTGATCGTCTTCTACCCTTATTACATGCCTAAGAAATGATCCATTGCATAGGTGTCCTTAGACTGACTAGATGTAACGCTTCTGTCGTCCTTTATTGAACTCCACATTAGAGAAGTATTCATTTGGTGACATAAAGCTCAATTACCATATTACATGTATATGCACATACGTCCACATCAACTTGAGTTATTGAATGCTCTAATGTCCCCTATATGAAATGTGCATCTTCCTGTTCATGAAATTCTTTACATTGTTGTTTGAGAATTGAACTGGACATCACACTCTTACATCTATTTGCCGCAGTCAGTTTTTGAGCTTCTTCAGAATATTCAGCCAGAGGAGTGTTTGGTTGAGCTTTGTATTGTAGAGCATTTGTGTGTTGAGGTTTGTTGCGCTTTGTAGCGCGTCTGGTTGGATTACCTTCGGACTTGGGTTTCCTTAATTTTGAAGCAACGGATTAGCTGTGAACGGCTCTATTTTGCTTTTTCGGGTAACGGCTCCATTTTCGACTGTTGGGAGCCTAGCGCGTCAAATCAGATCTCCCATTGGACCGTTGGACTTCGTCTTCTGCCGCTGATTTTGATTGGGTGTTTGAACGGTTGAGAGTGGGGAACGCGTGCTTATAGATACAAGGTATTAGCTCCTCATCTATTTACCTTATTTCCTACCCCTTTCCTCTATCTCTCTCTCTAACTCCGTTCAACCTTCATCATCACCTTCACTCCGAGTTCAACAATGGAAAATGTTAACCTTGCCGAGCTTGACCCAGCTACCCGTGCCCAAGTTGAGCTGATTCTAAAATCAAAGTCCTCTACATCTGGTCCGTCCTCCTCTACACAAGCTTCAGAAGATGAACCTCCCCAAACACAACCCACAGACATACTTCTCCTCACAAAAAGCCCCAGCCCAAGCCCCACTAAAAAGCCTACCAGCCCTACAGCTCCACTATTCTCTCATGAGCCAAAGGTCAACCTTTCACTCACAGCCAAAGACTTGGAATTGGTTGGTTATGATGTCGAGAAAGAGCTTGGCCTGCCAACTACTGAAGCCTCTACTCTTTCCATGTCTCACTCTACCCCAGCAAAGGGTAAGGGTATATTTGAAATTGAAACTCCTTCATGGCAGGGTGATCAGACAAGGCCAGGTATTCCGTCTCTTACTTCTCTTCAACAGCTTCTCGCTTCTATTCCCTCTAACTCTGATGACGAGGCCGACTACCACATCCAAGCTCGTCCGGGTCACGACTCTCCACTGCCTCTACAGACTCAGAAAGCTGATCGAGAGAGTGACGTTTTGTGCCGCAAAGGTCGTAAGTGCAAGGCCCCACTTCCTCCTCCTCCCCCTGAGCATGAGGAAATTGAGTCATCTGATGACTCTGAGCATGAGTCACCGCCACCTGAGCCGCAAGAGCAGAAAGCACAAGGCACTTCTACCCGCTCTAAGCGTGCCAAAGTTATCGGCTTCATGACTTTTCTCCTATTCCATCAGGTATTGCTAAGCGTGCTTTCTTGTTCCCAGAAATTGTGACTCCAGATCTTCTCACAGAGCTCAAATAGTCTTCACATATTACGCGCTTCGCTACTTGGCTGAGTTTTCAAGGATGGGATAAGTTGGAAACGGAACCGGCTCGATGCAATGACGCTATGGTGTATCAATTTTATGCGATGATGGAGTATCTAGTTGCTAATCCAGAGTATAGCCAAGTGTGGTTTTATTGGCGAGGTAACTCAAAGGAGTCGTTCTTGGTGAAAGGTTTGGCAAAGGCGATTAGTTTGACCGGGCAGTCTAATGGGTTCGGCCATCTCTACAAAAAGAACTGGCCTGCCGGTGCAAAACAGATCAAGGAAGTCATCTTTGGCCCCAACGTTCCCAAACGCCCTCTTATAGTAGATATGCTCAAACCTAGTCGAAGGCTTCTGCACTTCATCATTACCAATATTACACCGAGGGACTATCACCGAGACAAGGTAACCTTTTCTGACTGTCGTATCATGGCAAATGTTTTTTCGAACCTGGTGATCAACACTGCCCAGATTATGATGAGTCACCTAGTTCTTTGCCGAGCAGCTACCTCTGGTCCTTTTCCATTCCCTCATATCGTGTGCAAGATGCTCCAAGATGATGGACTCTATGACCGCTCTCTATCAGACTATGCCTGCTCTAATTTTCTTACTTCTGATGCGATTTGCGCAATCCTGCTTCCTAGAGTTGAAGGTACACACCCCTCTTCATCGCGCTATGAGCTCAGTCCTCGCGCTCGTCCTTCTTCTAGCTCTACAAATTTTTCAAGTGTTGTTGTAACGCTTGAAGCGCATCATGAGAGGGTCGAGAAACTGTTGGGTATGCTGGTCGAGCAGGTGACGAAGATGGTTCATATGGTTCAGGAGAAGTTTGATTCTGAGAAAGGCGATAGTTGCTAAGAGTTGTGATGGTTGCGCTTTTAAGCGCTTTTGTTGATTTCTTTTTTTCTCTCTCTGCTTTGTTTAAGTATTTGTGAACTAGCTTGTTAGGTTATCCATCGTATTTTGTGGCAGTGACTTAAATGATTAGTGAAGTATGCTTTTGATTTTTATATCTCTGAGAGATTTGCTGACTTGACTCTTCTCTACATAAGTTGCTTATTGTTTGCTATTCTGCATTGTTTAACTTATTAGCTAGCAAGTGCACCCTCCTATCTTTCTTACCATATGACTATGCTTTTGATTTTTTTGATGATGTCAAAAGGGGGAAGAAAACAGGTACATCCTTCTTTGATTAAGGAGGAAGTATGAGATCGTGCTTGAACTTAGGGGGAATTTGAAAACTGTGTTGGTTAAGTACTTGGTAAGGTACTTCGATCTAATTCCGAATCTGAATACTTGATTAACTTGTGTTTATTGTCTCCATTTTAATCATTAATGAAAGTATTCATGAGCTTACCTGTTCACAGTTTGTCATCATCAAAAAGGGGGAAATTGTTAGTTGAGCTTTAATAGTCTTATTAAAGCTTAATCTATTTCTCTTTGTTTTGATGATAACAAACTGAATGTTTAATCTCTCAGTGTATTTAAGCTTTCCAGGTTATTGTAATATCTTATGGGATGCGCTTAATTCACTCAGAGATGTGCTTCGACTGATCTCAGTCGCGCTTAACACCAAGCGGAGAAAGCAAGTTTCGCAAGCGGTGTTTACTAATCCTATTCAAGTCTAGAAAGGAGTATAGGCGAGCTTCTAAGGCATAGAAGATACGCTTGAATGAAGCAGAAGAAGTGTTGATCACGAGGTTCCACCGTAGCACAAGGTGTACGCTGTCGCAGAAGAGAACTACCGAAATGCAAATGAAGGCTGGTGAGCGGGAGAATTCAAGTTGAGTACACAAGAGGTGTGAGAAGAACTTGAAGACTTTGAGATGCATAACCAGGGATCGCCAGCGTGGAGGATAGTTAGGTAGCGCAGGCACACGGATTGCTGAGGTGGCGTGCATCAACAAGTGGAAGAACAAAACTAAGTTAATCTGAGCGGCTGATTATTTCTTACAATCTGATCAAGGCGCACGGATTGATGAGGTGGCAATATGCTTAGTCTTTGTTTGTTACACGAAATTAAGTTAGAGTTGTAGCTTAAGGTTTGTGTATAAATAGTGGACTGTTGCATTCACTCTAGGCATTACAAGTGAGGAATTCAGAGAGTAGCTAGGAGAGCTTAAGTGTTTACTCATTTGTAATCAAGAGAGGTGAAGTGCCATTGTTCTAGAGAGCTGAACTCAAGTATTGTAAAGAGAGAGTTTACGAGTGAGCTTCAAAGAGTTGAAGCGAGAGATTGTAACCTTCTTCTAATCAATACATTGTAGTGGTGAGTTTTATCCCGAGCCAATTAGTGACTTAGGGTTCTCACCGTTTGGAAAACTCTTTGTGTGCATATCTAGTGCGCTTTAAACACTTAAAGCGCGCTCTTATTGTTGTCTGACCTTTTCCGCGTTCAAGGACTTTAGTAAACCAATTACTAAGTGTCTTACACTGGTTAAGCGCATCTCCAAGTATTAAAGCGCAATTCGATACTTGAGATGCGCATCTAAGACTTAATGAACCTTAGAAGATGTTGAACAATAGTGGCTTAATAAACACGAAGCTACACGTTGAAAGGTTCGCGAGACTGTGTGCGAGCTGCCCATTTCATGGGTTTGAGGAGAAAGACTTGGTGACCCACCTCTATAATGGGTTACTAGACAATGAAAGGAGGTTAGTTGATGCTGCGTGTAACGGGAGTGTGCTGAATTTAAATCCCGCCGAAGGTAGAGCGCGACTAAATGAGATTGCTGAGGGACCAAGAAGTTTTGGAAGGACTTATAGAAGGAAAGCGATAAACGTTGTGGATTCCGGAGAGCCTGGATGGAAGAGTGAAATAGCTGAACTTAAGAGTATGATCAAGAACATCACCATCGGAAATCAGAAACCTGCGAGATTATGTGGTATTTGTGTGGACGAGAGTCATCCTACCGACATGTGCCCGCAACTCCAGGACCAGACTATCGCTGAAGTACACGCTGCGGGAGATTTAGGACCTCCTAGACCTCGTTTTGAGAACAACAACAACTACAATCAGCGAGAGAACAACAATTACAATCTGAGAGGTAATGATCATCCCGGTTTTTGATGGGGAGACTCATCTGGAGCGCAGAATCGACAATATCCATACAACAACCAATACCGCGCTCCATATCAACCGAAATTCGATGAACCATCTATGAGGGAAATGCTGGAGTCCTTAACCAAACACTTCACCACCCATGTTCAAACAACCGAGTCCAGCATACGCAGCATAGAGAAACAGGCTGCACAAATAGCGGAGGTGGTAAACAATTTGCAACAAAAGAATTCGGGGAAGCTTCCATCGCAAACTGTCGCAGCTCCGAGGGAGAATGTAAGTGTCATTATGATTAGAGGAGAACAGTCATCCGATGAAAAGGTAGAGGAGGAGAAGCTGGAAAAGGTTCCTGAGCCAAATTCTCGACCGCAAAAAGAGGATCTCGACCGCGACTTGGTCCCAGTAGAAAAATCTCGATCCGCGACTTTTGATTCTCGACCGAGATGAACCAATATTCCAAAAATTCGATCGAAGAGGATCTCAACCGCGACTCGACTTCTCGACCGCAACTCTCCCCCTCGACCGCTACTAGAAACTGATGTCCGCGACTACAAAGAGCTTTACAAAATGCTCAGTAAGTGTAAAGTGAATATTCCGCTGCTCGAACTCATCAAGAATGTTCCTTGCTACGCAAAACATTTAAAAGAACTTTGCTCGAAGAAGAAAAGTGAGAAGCTACAAGGAAGGAAGAAAGTCCAAGTAAGCAAAAGAGTTTCGGCGGCCATCCAAAGAAAGATAGCTTCCAAGCGCTCGGACCCAGGGATGGTGAGTATTCCATGCACCATAGGAAAAACGAAAATCGATAAGGCCATGCTAGATCTAGGAGCATCTATTAATATTTTACCTTATTCATTGTATAAATCATTAGAACTAGGTTCCATGAGTAGGAAAGGGATAGTGCTTCAATTACCTGACGGGTCTACGATTTACCCGAAAGGGTTAGTCGAAGATGTGTTGGTTATGGTCGAGGACCTTTTATTCCCTACAGATTTTTATGTACTCGATGACGTTCATGATATTCAGGTTGTACCGGTTCTACTAGGTAGACCCTTTATGAGGACAGCTAAAATAAAAATAGACCTAGATACCGGGGCGCTTACGTTCTAGTTGGACGGGGATTTTGTCAATTATAATGTATAAGAGACTATGAAAAAATCCCTGAACGATGGCTCGGTATTTTTTATTGCGGATGTTATCGAACCTAACAAAATAGGATCGCATGTTGCTTTGGGCAGTAGCCCCACCTCACTAACCACCCAGGGGAAGAAACCTGTTAAAGCTATTGTGCAGGGTACGAAAAAGGAGAAAACAAAACCCAAGGGGAAGTCCAAGTGTGGGGAGAGTAAGGCGTAAAAGGATCCCAAGCAAGTATGGGTGGTCAAGGAAGAGAATGGTCTAAAGTTCAAACCTTTCCATCCATTGTTCAAGAAAATGCTATTAGATGATGCGATCCGGAAGGGATCGAAAAACGATAATTGAGCTAGATTACGTCGTGCCGCGATGTTAACGAAGGCGCTGATCGGGAGGCAACCCGAGGGATATTTACTAACGTTAATCCCATTAGTTTAGTTTGTTTTGTTTTTATTGTTTTTAGAATCGCCGAGCTAGCAGGTAGGACGCCATCGGAGTACTCGAACCATCATAAAATCACCCAAAGTCATCACTGTCGCGATCGCGACCAAGGGGTGACGACCGAAAATTTGTCCCAGTACATTTGTCGCGACCGCGAATTATGGTTCTCGACTGAGATGCGGTCTACTTCAGAGTACATATATGACGATGTTGAGGAGTGATTGTGGTACCTTCTTCCCCTTCCCTTTTTATGATGTCCTCTTTTGTTGCATTGAGGACAATGCGCTATTCAAGTGTGGGGAGAGGAGTTGACGTACCGAGGAGGTTTATGGTGTTGATTTTATTTTTCTCTTGCTATCCCGCTACATATTTTATGTTTTTAGAGTCTTTGATGAACTGTTTTAGTTGGTTTTCGATTGAGTATGTACCAGGATTTATGTTGTTTGAACATTTGTATCGTTTTTAGTTTAAAGAAAAAATCAGAAAAACCCATGGAGAGTAAAAAAGGAATGGATCGAAAAGGGGGGCTCGAATAAATAGAAATAAAATAAAATAAAATAAAAAATCAGAAAAATTAGAAAATAAAAAAGAATAAAAACCAGGCAAGTAAAAATTGAATAAAAAAGAAAAGGTTGGTGCCTGAAAAAATAAAATAAAAGAAAAAGTTCCTACCACTTAGATTCTGGTGAAAACCTGAAAGGCGCCGGAATTACATTGTTTTGTGATTGATTTTATTTGATTGCATATCTATTGGCGTCGGAGACATAAGTAGGGAGTTGAAGGATGTCTCGGGTTTTAGGATTCACCAAGGAGGTATAAGGAGTTAGTTTTAGCCTTTTATCTCTTTTTTATGAGCCTATTGTTAACCACACCTTGCATGCTTACCATTCCACTAGTTCATTAGTTTTGCTACATTTATCGGCGGTTGTGTTAGATCCTAGGATTAGATTTCTATTTCTTGGAGTTTGATGCATATTGTTGTGGTTGTACTATGCAGATTTTTGAATTAGGATTTGTGGTTGTGATTTTTGGATGTTTGATATTATCTAGTGGTTTAGGACATTACTCGAAGAGGAGGAGTAAAAAGTGTATAAGCGAGTGGGAGACTCGATTTTATCTTTATTATGTCATATTTATGTACCCTTAATCTTAGAGAAGATTAGGATTCCACATGTGCTTAAACGCACACCACTTGGTTCGATTTTACTATTGTTATGGAGTGGTGACATATGAAGTGGAGAAATAAGGAGGGTTTTGGGTAGGACATATCGGAGACATAAGGAGATAGATCGGAGTTAGGATAGTGCTCGATACACTTGGAGTTTGAATTATAGTCGCTAGCAAGCTTTCTCTACACTTACTGTAGACCTTTGTGCTTTTTAGGAGGAGTGTGTTTTAATTTACTTACTCGAGGACGAGCAAGGTTTAAGTGTGGGGAGGTTTGATAGGATCTTATTATATGGTGTTAACTAGGGAATATTAGCTTAGGATTAGTGGTTTTTAGGTGCTTATTAAGTGGTATTCCCGGAATCCGGTATGATATTCATTTATGGATTTGCGGGATGCTCATAAGCGTTATTTTGTGGTGTTATTACGGAGATCCCGTTTGTACTCACTTTTAGTGCACTTGGGACGGAGCTAGATAGAAGGATACCACACCTACACCCATGAAGAAGCCTAGAGGCGAAGCCGAGCTGCCTCGAAGCTTGTAGAAGACCGAAGACCAGTTCGAGAGAAGGCCTCACGACCGAGAGGAGGTGCCACGACCGAGAACAAGCCACAGAGAAGAAATCTCGACCGAGACCCAAAAGTCGCGATCGAGACTTTGCCTCAGTAGACATTTCGCGATCGAGACTCCATATTCGTGATCGAGATCCGGGCCGACTCTGAGAACTGGGGCCAATTCGCGATCGAGAATCACAATTCTCGACCGCGACTGCGGACGACGGACCAGCCCAATTGCTGATTTATGGCCGAAATCTGATCTATTTTTCCCTATTTTATTATTTCTTTTTAGTTTTTCCCTACCATTAGATACTATATAAACCTTTAGTTTTTATGTTACTGACGGAAGCGATTGTCGTGATCGCCAAGGTCAAAGTAAAGTCCCAACTCAGATTCCACTAGTACAGTGGTAAGTAGGGGTCGAATCCCAAGAGAGTCAGTGATAGTCTATTTCTATGATGCAACTACAACGTAACCTGAGGGGGTTTTTGTTGTTGTTTGTAACTAACGTATTTAAAGCAATGAAAGTAGCAAGAGATTGTTGTAACAATGATTGGGAGAACGAGCTCACTTCCTTTGTATCCACACAATGTTCATGATAGATTGTTGATCATCGAATTCTACTAACATATGTTCATATCGTATAATTTAGTTGTCCTACTCTTTGTTCGTAAATAGAAACTAGTCCAAATAGTCCTAGAAACCCTTATTGTAAGCAATAACCAAGGAAATCCCAAGATTCAAAAGCACAATAGCATAAAGATCAAAGATAAGTAGGCTCATGCAATACCATTGGCAAATAGCCGATACTCAACATGAGTTCATAATCTCTACAAAATAAACACTCGCAAATAGTCTATGCAAATCATGCTCGCAACCTAAAGGTCAAGGCTTTTCAAATAGAATTTTCAAGTCCTAGCAATATGAATGATAATAACTAAACCTAGCGTGCACTCTAGATAAAATCAAGATCAAACAATAATAATATAAAGCACAAGAGATTATGAAACAATCCTCAAATTAAACTAAAACATATGAGTTTGAATTCTCACCACAAATCTAAGAACAAAGGTTTCAACTTGGAAGTGAACTACAATGGATTTAGTTACTCATGGCCATAGAAGCCATGAATAACAATGGATGAAGGTAGAAAATGAACCAATGTATGATGAACGATGAAGAACTCTCCCAAGCAAGCCTCCCAACACATAAAACTCCTATCTCTCTTCTAAGCTATCTACTTATATATTCTTCAACTCAAAAGGAATAAAATAACTGAAACAAAATCCTAAAAGATATGGAAATCCTATAAAATAATAATAAAAATCTCGCAAAGAACACCATCCCGGGACCGTCATCTCGACCGAGAACTCACATTCTCGATCGAGATTCTTCCCCGTATAGAATATGATCACTCCTATCTCGACCGAGAACACACATTCTCAATCGAGATCTTCACTTCTCGGTCGAGATACCTCCTTCTCGATCGAGATCTCTCTACAGAAACTTCTGATGTAATTTCTCGACCGAGATTGGTACATTCTCGATCGAGATCTTCACTTCTCGGTCGAGATTCCTGGCTTTCGATCGATATTTGCTTCTCTGAATGTCTTCTAAGTTTCTGTTGTTCTTTCTCGATCGAGAACCCTCTTTCTCGGTCGAGATCCTCCCAGCTGAGGTGATATGCAACTCCTCAAGCTTCGAGGCAGCTCGGCTTCGCCTCTTAGCTTCTCCAACGGTGTAGGTGTGGCTAATCTTCATCTAGCTCTATCCCGAATGTACTAAAGACGAGCACAAGCGGGATCTCCAATACAAAAGCCATAAAAACGCTTACGAGCATTCCGCGAATCTACAAATGAACTCCTAACCTAGATTCCGGAATTACCACTCGTCAAGCACCTAAACACCACTAAACCTAAACTAATAGTCGCTGGTTAACACCATATAATAAGCTCCTATCAAACTCTTCCACACTTAAACCTTGCTCGTCCCCGAGTAAGCAAAAACAACGCTCACTCCTCCTATAAGCACAAAGGTCTATAGTAAGTATGGAAGAATTCTACCAGCGACTATAACTCCAAACTCCGAGTGTAAACGAGCTCTAACCTAACTCCGATCGATCTTCTTGTCTCTCCGAGATGACCTACCCTTTTCCCTCCTTATATCTCCACTTCATATGTCACCACTCCATAATAGTAACCAATCAAACCAAGTGGTGTGCGTTAAGCACAAGTGGGAATCCTAATCTCCTCTAAGGCTATGGGAATCAAGGGCAATATAGATATAACAATGAAAAACCGAGTCACCCACTCGCTCAATACACTCCTTATTCCTCCGCTTCAAATGATGTCCTAAACCACTAATCAATAACCTCAAACCACACATTACAACCACCATTCCTAATCAAGAAATCCGCATCGCACAACCACAACAATATGCATCAAACTCCAAGAAATAGAAATCTAATCCTAGAATCTAATAGAACCGCCAATAGTGCGTAGTAAATCGGATGAAATAGAAAAAGGGTGAGCATGCGAAGTATGAATGTCAATAAGCTCGAAATAGAAGAATAAAAGGCCAATTACTAACTTTCTTATCCCTCCTTGGTGAATCCTAAAACCCGAGACAATCCTTCAACTCCTTCTTATGTCTCCAACGCCAATAAATAATGTAATCAATCTAACCAAGTAGTCAAATAATCACAAACAATGTAATCTCGGCGCCCTTTCGGGTTTTCACCAAAATTCTCTAAAGTTGTAGGAACATCTTATTCATTTTTTTCTTTTCATTGGGCGCCCCCTTTTGCATAAAGTCATTTCTTACTCGCCCGGCTTTTACTCTTTCTTTTTATATATATTTTTTCTTTTTTTTTTTCTTTTTTTCCTTTTTTTTTCTTTTTTCAAATTATAATAAAGCAAAGGTTCAAGAAATATCCAGTACAGACTCGTAAATTGATCGAAAAACATCAGCGAAATAAACTCAAAACCATAAAAACCTAAGCCGAAAGCACCCAAACAAGTCAACTCCTCTCCCACACTTGAATCGCGTATTGTCCTCAATGCAACAAAAGAGGACACCATAAAAAGGGAAGAAGAAGAAGAAACTGGTGTGTCTCAATCGTGACAAGGGCGTTCCGGAAGGTTGGTGTCGGTTTTACTCCTCCGCTGGCTTCCTACATGCTAGCTTCGCGGTTTTCCCGGAAAAAGAAACAAAAACAAAACAGAATAAAGGGCGAAACGTTAGTAGTAATCCCACGGGTTGCCTCCCGCGCAGCGCCGTAGTTAACGTCGTGGTTCGACTTCTTACTCTCTATCAACCAGCACTAGGCCCCTCATAGGCCAACTCATCAAGGAACTCTCTCTTCTTCTTCACCCAATAGGATCTCACGTCGCGTCTCTTCCTAGTCCTCTTTCCAACTCCCGGATCAAGTAACTCTCCCTCATCGTCAAATGGTGGGCCCGGATCGTATTCATCTCCAGCGTACTTCAGGTGCGAATGTAGTTCCTGCAGCTCAATGGTGGGTGCCTGTATAACAGAAGGGGGCGGTTTCTCGCTCGAGAATGTTAGTAGCGAGGGCCCACCGGCCAAAAGGGTACCTGGAGCATCTAATTGTGCTAGTTCCTCATGTATATCACTAGTAAGAATCATATCATGCTCATCAGGAGTTTTTATGCTATTCTCTATAACAGATTTCAGTGAATCAATCCCACACATATCAAATGTTTCTTGCATAATAGGATCAAGTATATCAATAGAGAAAACAGAGTTATCATTCGCAGGATGCTTCATAGCTTCATAGATATTGAAACTAACAACTTCCCCATCAAACTCTAAAGTTAGCGCCCCACTTGCTAGATCAATTTTAGTGTTAGCTGCCTTCATGAAGGGTCTACCCAGAAGGATAGGAGCAGCTTGATTATCAGGTTCCATATCTAGCACGTAAAAGTCAGCTGGAAATATCAGACTATCAACCATTACCAACACATCTTCGACTATCCCTTTCGGGTAAACCGTCGAATTGTCGGCAGTTGAATCACAATCCTTGTCTTAGTCAGGGGTCCTAGGCCAAGCAGTTTATATAAAGAGTAAGGTAAAACATTAATAGAAGCACCTAGATCTAGCATGGCCCTATCTATTTTCTTCTCACCTATTATGCAAGGTATACTAACCATACCTGGATCCGAACACTTCTGTGCCATCCTTCACCGGAAGACAGCTAAAACTCTCTCGCTTACTTGCACCTTCCCTTTTCCTTTAAGCTTTTGGTTCCTCTTGATGGTGCATAGCTCCTTCAAGAATTTGGCGTAACGAGGAATACAATTGACGAGTTTTAGTAGAGGGATGTTTACCTCGCACTTGCTAAACGTCTCGAATAACTCCTTGTCATTTACTGGTTTGCACGTCTCCTTTAATGCTTCAGGGAACAGTGCAGGTGGCTTCTCGGAGTACAGAGGAGGGAAGTTGGGCCTTACATAGTTCTCTTGACGAAGCTTGAAGTCGCCTCGATCCTCGTACTCATCTTCGGGCTGAGTTTTAGAAGTTTCTGGTGCAGATCTCGATCGAATGAGCTTTTCTCGATCGAGATTTTGACTCTCGTTGTTCTGCACACCGCCATCTCGATCGAGATTCATACCTTCTCGACCGAGATTGGTCATTCTCGATCGAGATTTCACCTTCTCTGTCGAAAAAACTTCACCTGAGTTTCTGGTGTCCTTTTCTCGATCGAGATCCTGTCCTTTCGATCGAGATTTTGCCCAGATCTGCGATTTTAGCCTTTCTTCTTCAGCAACTCGGACATTCCTTCCGTATTCTCGATCTAGCTCGGCTTGGACTTCAGTTGTTGATCTTCCGTCCACCATCGTCTCATCTTCTGAGCTCCCTTCAAGTATTTTCCCACTCCGGAGATGTGTAGCGCTGACATACTCTCTTGGGTTCCTCTCGGTTTGAGAGGGGAGACCCTTGGAGATAGTTGCTTTTATCTCCGAGACCGACTCCGCCAGCTGTCCAACTGTCTTCTCAAGGTTTTTGATGCTGGATTCAGTTGTCTGGACATGCGCGGTAAAGTTCTTGGCTAGGGAATGGATCATATCTTCGGTGGATGGCCCTTGCTTCTGCGGAGGAGGGGTGGAGCGCGATTCTGATAGTTCTGGTAGTGGTTCTGCGATTGACCACCATTTTGATCGCTCCACCGGAAGCCAGGATGATCATTGCCTCTCGGATTGTAGTTGTTGTTGTCGAACCGAGGCCTAGAGGGTATGTAACCCCCTACAGCATGCACTTCAGCGACTGTGGGATCTTGTAGTTGTGGGCACATGTCAGTAGGATGACTCTCATCAGTGCAGATCCCATAAGCTCTAGCCGGCCTCTGATTCTGATTGCCAACTTGCATCCCCTTGATCAAAGTAGTGAGCTCAGCGAACGCACTTCTCCAATCATCACCGGAGCTAACAGCACTAGCCGTTTTCTTCGTGTAGGTTCTCCCGAAGCTCCGTGTTCCGTCA
This sequence comes from Phyllobates terribilis, assembly GCF_046119375.1. Classification (NCBI taxonomy): domain Eukaryota; kingdom Metazoa; phylum Chordata; class Amphibia; order Anura; family Dendrobatidae; genus Phyllobates; species Phyllobates terribilis. The sequence continues at coordinate 13,575 of NW_027367627.1, forward strand.
GCAATCTCATTCAGCCTCGTCCGGGCTCCGTCGGGAGTCAAGTTCATTATGCTGCCCCCACAGGCAGCGTCTACCAGCCGCCTCTCATGATCTAGCAACCCATTGTAGATGTGAGTTACCAGATCTTTCTCTTGAAACCCATGAAACGGGTTGCTGGCGCATAGTTTATTGAATCGCTCGACATAGTCGTAGAGCGACTCATCATCTCCTTGCTCAAAACTAGCGATAGCTCGTTTCAGAGCCACCGCCTTCTTCGTAGGAAAGTATTTATCAAGGAAGGCCTTATGCAATTTAGGCCACGTGTCCACTGTGCCGGTAGGGATCAGATAGTACCAGCCTCTTGCACTGTCCTTCAGCGTTAAGCCGAAAGCTCTCATCTTTAGCTGTTCCTCGGTCGCATTACTAGGTCTGCTGCAGTTGCAGATATCATGGAATTCACTCAGATGCCTGATTGGATCTTCTCTAGCCAGGCCGTGAAATTGCGGCAGCAGATTTATGAAACCTGTTTTGAGCTCAAAGTTAACGCCAGCAGCTAGGGAAAGCAATGTCAGCCCCAGGCGTTGCTGCGCCAAATCAGGATCGGCGAGCTCTCGCAGAGTTTGGTTTGCCATTGATTCAGTCACTAAAGTTGCTAGAGATTCTCGCAAAAACCGCAGGTGCGTCCGCTCTATCTCTGGATCAAAATCAAGCAAATCTGAGTCAGTAGCACGGGTGTGGACCATAAGATAGATCCACACCAAGATTAGTAACAAAATAGAAACAAACTATAATCTGGCTCCCCGGCAACGGCGCCAATTTTTGACGGAAGCGATTGTCGTGATCGCCAAGGTCAAAGTAAAGTCCCAACTCAGATTCCACTAGTACAGTGGTAAGTAGGGGTCGAATCCCAAGAGAGTCAGTGATAGTCTATTTCTATAATGCAACTAGAACGTAACCAGAGGGTTTTTTGTTGTTGTTTGTAACTAACGTATTTAAAGCAATGAAAGTAGCAAGAGATTGTTGTAACAATGATTGGGAGAACGAGCTCACTTCCTTTGTATCCACACAATGTTCATGATAGATTGTTGATCATCGAATTCTACTAACATATGTTCATATCGTATAATTTAGTTGTCCTACTCTTTTTTCGTAAATAGCAACTAGTCCAAATAGTCCTAGAAACCCTTATTGTAAGCAATAACCAAGGAAATCCCAAGATTCAAAAGCACAATAGCATAAAGATCAAAGATAAGTAGGCTCATGCAATACCATTGGCAAATAGCCGATACTCGACATGAGTTCATAATCTCTACACAATAAACACTCCCAAATAGTCTATGCAAATCATGCTCGCTACCTAAAGGTCAAGGCTTTTCAAATAGAATTGTCAAGTCCTAGCAATATGAATGATAATAACTAAACCTAGCGTGCACTCTAGATAAAATCAAGATCAAACAATAATAATATAAAGCACAAGAGATTATGAAACAATCCTCAAATTAAACTAAAACATATGAGTTTGAATTCTCACCACAAATCTAAGAACAAAGGTTTCAACTTGGAAGTGAACTACAATGGATTTAGTTACTCATGGCCATAGAAGCCATGAATAACAATGGATGAAGGTAGAAAACGAACCAATGTATGATGAACGATGAAGAACTCTCCCAAGCAAGCCTCCCAACACATAAAACTCCTATCTCTCTTCTAAGCTATCTACTTATATAGTCTTCAACTCAAAAGGAATAAAATAACTGAAACAAATCCTAAAAGATATGGAAATCCTATAAAATAATAATAAAAATCTCGCAAAGAACACCATCCCGGGACCGTCATCTCGACCGAGAACTCACATTCTCGATCGAGATTCTTCCCCGTATAGATTATGATCACTCCTATCTCGATCGAGAACACACATTCTCGATTGAGATCTTCACTTCTCGGTCGAGATACCTCCTTCTCGATCGAGATCTCTCTACAGAAACTTCTGATGTACTTTCTCGACCGAGATTGGTACATTCTCGATCGAGATCTTCACTTCTCGGTCAAGATTCCTGGCTTTCGATCGAGATTTGCTTCTCTGAATGTCTTCTAAGTTTCTGTTGTTCTTTCTCGATCGAGATCCCTCTTTCTCGGTCGAGATCCTCCCAGCTGAGGTGATATGCAACTCCACAAGCTTCGAGGCAGCTCGACTTCGCCTCTTAGCTTCTCCAACGGTGTAGGTGTGGCTAATCTTCATCTAGCTCCATCCCGAATGTACTAAAGACGAGCACAAGCGGAATCTCCAATACAAAAGCCATAAAAACGCTTACGAGCATTCCGCGAATCTACAAATGAACTCCTAACCTAGATTCCGGAATTACCACTCGTCAAGCACCTAAACACCACTAAACCTAAACTAATAGTCGCTGGTTAACACCATATAATAAGCTCCTATCAGTTACAAAGAGGAATGTTCACTTTTATAATTCATCCTTAGAAATTCTGCAGCTAAGAAGAAAGCTACCACCTTTGTGCCATTTTCACCTTCATCCTTGGTTAGTTTTCATCATAATTATGTATTGCTTTCTCTTGGCTATGCCTGGCTAAGATCCTACTAGTTCACTCTCAGGTTGAGGCCATTATTCTAAGGAATGTTTGTGAGAATTCTTATGTTATTGTTCTAAGTTTAATTCAGAATTGTTTTATGATCTCTTGTGCTTTATTGTCTATTGCTTGATCTTGATTTTATCTAGGTGTACAACTAGGTTGATTATTATTCATTCATATTGCTAGGCTTGATAATTCGATTGAAAAGTCTCGTCTTATAGGTAGCAATCAGAATTAGCATACACTATTTGCGAGTGCTTCTTTTGTAGAGATTATAAACCTATGTCGAGTATCAGTGATTTGCCAATGGTATTGCATAGGTGACAGGGTTTTACCGATCGTTGGTCCTATCAAAGATAAATCCAACTACTATCCACTAGGTAAGCGGTAAGTCGGAGTCGATTCCACAGGGAGCCACAACGATAGTTTCTTTCAAGCGTGTTACTAAAAGTAACAAAGGGGGTTTTGGTTTGTAATTTGTCGAAAGCAATAGTAACCAAAATTTGTTGAATTTTTGTAAACTTACAACAATGAAAAGCACACTCTTTCAGTCTCAGCACATTATTCTTATGGAAAGTTGATCATCGAATTCTAATAAAGTTATGTTCTTTTAAATAAATAATCTAGTTGTCCTACTCTTTGTTCGTAAATAGCAACTACTCCAAATAATCCTAGAAACCCTTGTTGTATGCAATAACCAAAGAAATCTTAAGGGTGAACTACTCAACAGCATAAAGATCAAAGATATGTAGGCCTATGCAATACCATTGGCAAATCGCCGATACTCGACACAGGTTTATAATCTCTACAAAATAAGCACTCGCAAATAGTCTATGCTAATTCTGATTGCTACCTAAAAGACAAGACTTTTCAAATCGAATTATCAAGCCTAGCAGTATGAATGAATATAAATCTACCTAGTTTCGAACCTAGATAAAATCAATACCAATCAATGACAATAAGCACAAGAGAAAATAAAACAATGCTGAAAATATAATATTAGAACATAAACATAGAATTCTCACAAACAATTCCTAGAATAAAGGCCTCAACCTAAGAGTGAACTCGTAGGAACTTAGCCAGACATAGCCAAGAGAAAGCTATACATGATGATGGATAAACTCACCAGGATTGAAGGTAGAAGATGGTAGAAAGGTGGCAGCTTTCCTCTTGGTGGCTGAATTTCTAAGAACTAATTTTAAAGTGGCAAAAGATCTAATCTAACCTAAAAACTAGAGGTATATATAGGATCCAACCTCTAAGGAATAAAATAACTAAGAATAAATGAATAAATTGGGAAAAACTAATAAAATATGATAAATCCCGGGCTTAAAATCTGCAATTTGGGCCGGGTCCGCCAAAAGTCGCGGTCCCTACCTTCAGGGTCGCGGTCGGTACTTTTCACCAATCTCTCAGGAACGTCTCAAGTCGCGGTCGCTACTTCTGGGTTGCGATCGCTACATCCATGTCAAGGCAAAGTCGTGATCGCTACTTTATAGTCACGACCGCTACTTCTTCTTCGAGGGAAACTCTCGACCGAGACTCCAAAGTCTCGACCGAGACTTCTTTGTCTTGGCTCGTCTTTGTCTTGAAACCTTCTCTCGGACTGGTCTTTGTCTTCTACAAGCTTCCGAGGCAGCTCGGCTTCGTCTCTCAGCTCTTCATGGGTGTAGGTGTGGTCGTCTTCTCTCTAGCTCCGTCCCAAATGAACTAAAAGTGAGTACAAATAGGATCTCCATAATACAATACGACATAATAACGCTTAAGAGCATCCCGCAAATCTTTAAGTGAACAATCATACTAGATTCCGGAAATACCAGTCAATAAGCACCTAAACACACTAATCCTAAGCTAATAGTCGCTAGTTACACCATATAATAAGCTCTTATCAAACCTCCCCACACTTAAACCTTGCTCGGCCTCGATTAAGCAAAATAAAACTCACTCCTCCTCAAAAGCACAAAGGTCTACAGTAAGTGTAGAGAAAATCTGCTAGCGACTATACTCCAAACTCCAAAGTGTATATAAGAAACATACTCCGATCTATCTCCTTATGTCTCCGAGATATCCTACCCAAAACCCTCCTTATCTCTCCACCTTCATATGACACCACTCCATAGCAATAATAATAATCGAACAAAGTGATGTGCTTTTAAGCACAAGTGGAATCATATTCTCCTCTAAGGGTAAGGGTACATAGATATGACATAAATAAGGATAAAATCGAGTCTCCCACTCGCTTATACACTTCTTATTCCTCCTCTTCAAGTAATGTCCTAAACCAGTAGATAATATGATAAATCCACAAATCACAACCACCAATCCTAATTTAAAATTATGCATCATACAACCACAACAGTATGCATCAAACTCCAAGAAATAGTGAACTAATCCTAGAATCTAACTCAACCGCCGATAATATAAAACAACCTAATAAACTAATGGAATGGTAGATACGCAAAGTGTGGATACAATAAGCTCATAAATAAGAGATATAAAAGGCTAAACTAACTCCTTATACCTCCTTGGTGAATCCTAGAAATCCGAGACATCCTTCAACTCCCATCTTATGTCTCATGCGCCATTAGATATGCAATCAATAAATCAATCACAAAACAATGTAATTACGGCGCCCTTTCGGGTTTTCACCAAAATCAAAGTGGTAGGAACTATTCTTTTCTCTTCTTTATTTTTCAGGCACCAACTTTTTCCTTTTTAATCCTTTTTTGCTTGCCTGGTTTTTATTTTTTATTTTTTTTATATATAAAATGATGCAAGAGTTCAAAACAAGGAATAAGTTCGTACAGACTCGATCGAAATACGACTCAAAACAGTTCAGCAGAAAATAAGTAAGAAAGATAGAGAAACAAACACATAAACCTCCTCCTCGGTACGGTAATTCCCTCCCCACACTTGAACAGCACATTGTCCTCAATGCAGCAAAAGAGGACCTCATAACATAGGGAAGGGGAAAATACCGCACTCACTCCGCAACGTCATCATCATCACCATCATCATTGTACTCCTCCTCATCGTCGTCGTACGCATCGGCGTCGTCCCCAACCGGTGGATCGTTGTAGTGAGTGAGGAGGAGCTCCCACTGCTGTCGCTGATACACCCATTGCTAGTGCTGATACTCCTGGTCCCGTAGCATGTCCTCCCGGATGGCCGTCATGTCGGCCTGGAACCGCTCCTGGTTCTCGACGAGCGCCTGGGTAGTCGTCCGCATCTCACCGATCGCCGTCGTAATCTGGTCCATCTGGGTCGCCATGTGGGTCCGCCAATACAACTCGTCAGAGTAGGGCTGAGAACCCGAACCTCTCGCGCTAGCGTCGCCGTAAGTGTGCTGGTACTCTGGCGCGGGGGTAAACGGAGTTGGTGGAGGTGCGAATGGAGCTGGTGTTGGGGATGGTGGTGGTCCAGGGACGGGGAAGTGCTGGCCCTCAGGGATGACATCTGGCTGGATGTACGAATCGGCCCAAGACCCGAAGACAATGGGCTCATCTCTGGGATAGGTGATCTGAAATCCATGCCCGTACAAGTAGATGAGGTCTGGGCCATCTCTCCGTAACCAATGGTTCCTCGTGCACCAGGACTCGTCGTATAGGTGGCTCCCCCTCATAGGTTGATCTCGTGGTGGGTAGCCGGCCTCGATAGCAAGAAGACTGATCATGCCGCCTACGGCGATGTCGCCGAACTGTGGCTTCTGCGACTCCTGGTAGGCACGGATGAACTGGGTGGGCCAGTCGAGGACGTAGAATTGGCACTCAAACGAGAATCCGTACATCAAGAAGAGCTAGTGGACCGAGATTTTGTTGTTCTCGGCTTTGTTCCCGAAGCACATCGCCACCACCTTGTGGATGAGGCGCCACTGCGGGAAGGCTACGGAGGTATCTGTGGTGCGCCGGGCGTCGTATGCCTCTCCCGATCCCCTGGTCCACCACTCCTACACTGTCTCGTTGTCCACGTCTCTATCCCAGTTTCTCCTCTTCGTCACCCCAAATGCGTGTGCAATCTGCTCATGGTTGAGTCTCCATGTCCTATTGCTCCACCACCATTCAATATGCAACACCCGGTCGGTGCGGTCGTCTAGAGTCACGGACAAGGTACGGAGGAATTCCCGAGTGAAGTTCGGGAATGTGGGCGCACTCAACACCAGGAAACCCCCTAAACCGGCCTTGGTGAACATCGCCGTGAGCACCTCATGCAATCTCATATTATCCAACAACACCGTGTCCGGAAACGAGTCTTGACGATTTGCTTGTTGTTGACGATCTGATCTAACTCATCCACCGATCTCCTTTGCCTCTTAGGGGCCATTGATCACACAGCACAGCACAACACAATTCCCATCAGAAATAAGGTGGTCACAGCCACAAATCAACAAGATCAGACCGCTCGAAGATACCTGGAACGCGTACTTTTCTGAATGTCGCGGTCGAGACTGCAAATGTCGCGGTCGCGAAAGTTGGGCCGTGGCAAAGTCGCGGTCGTGACAGAAAAGTAGCGGTCTAGACTTCTTCTCGAATGAAAGTCGCGGTCGAGAGGTAAAAGTCGCGGTCGCGACTGAAGAACACTGGATGAGCGTGTTCAAGTGTAGCGGTCGAGACTCAAAAGTAGCGGCCGCGACTCAAGAACACCGACGGAAACCTCCTTCTTTCGATCCCTTTTTGGCTTCGTTTGGCCTCCTCTTCGATCACCACTTCAGATCTGGACTCTATGGATCAACTCCGGCCTACAGGAGGTGATTTGGTGGAGGAAAAACAAGGATTTGGAGGAGATTTGAGAAATTGGGGTTTTTAGGGTTCTTGGAGAAATTGGTCGATTGTGGACGAATTTGGACGAATCCGATGGGAAAAATGATGGAGGGTTGTAGAGGTGATGATTTCGGGTGGAATGGAGGTCAAAATCTAGATGAATTGAGGGGTTGTGAATTTTGGGTTTTTGTGTTGAGAGTGTTTTAAGGAAGAAGAAGAAGGGAAGAAGGGGAAATGGGGGGTCGCGGTCGGTATCACGACCGTGTAGCGGTGCGTGTCGCGGCCGATACATAGGAGTCTCGACCGCGACTTTTTAGCCGACGCGTGTTTTTCGCGTTTTTCTCGTCTGCTCCTTTCTACATGTTCGTCCCGTTATTTTCCCTAAAATAAAAACATAAAAAACTAAACAAAACAAAGGGATTAGCGTTAGTGAAAATCCCCCGGGTTGCCTCCCGGTCAGCGCCTTATTTAACGTCGCGGCACGATGTACAACAACTCATTCAACGTTTTTCAATCTTTTACGGATCGCATTGTCCAGCAGTAATTTCTTAAACCATGGATGGAAAGGTTTGAACCTTAGACCATTCTCCTCTGTCACTACCCACACTTGTTTGGGTTTCTTCTCCGTTTTCTTCTCCGTTTTCTTCTCCCCACGCTTGTTCTTGGCTTGACCTTTCGCCTTTCCTTTTGCTTTCTTGGGTACCTGCGCAACAGCTTTAGCAGGTTTCTTTCCCTGTTTGGTTAGCGAGGTGGGGCCACTGCCCAAAACAGCATTAGTTCCAAGATAGGAGATTTTTATGACATCATTTATGCAAAACACAGAGCTTTCATCTAGGGGTTGTGGCTTAGTACCAAATATATTGAATTTAACAACTTCCCCATTAAATCCAAGCGTTAGCGTCCCGGTATCTAAATCAATTTTAGTCTTATACGTCCGCATAAATGGTCTACCTAGCAGGACAGGTGTGGCATGCTTCTCATGCTTATCGTCCAGAAAATAGAAATCCGCAGGAAATGCAAGGTTTTCTACTTGAACCAACACATCTTCGACCAACCCTCTCGGGTAGATCGTCGATCCATCGGCTAATTGCAAAACTATTCCTGTTTTACTCATGCGTCTTAGATTTAATAATTCATAAATTGAGTAAGGTTGGACATTTATCGAGGCTCCTAAATCTAACATGGCTTTATCAATTTTAGTTGTACCTATGGTACACAGGATGGTTACCATTCCCGGGTCCGCACGCTTAGTAGCCATTGTCGGTTGAATGGCTGTGGAGACCCTTCCGCTTACCTGGACCTGCTGCCTCCCTTGCAGCTTCTCGGTTTCTTTCTTAGTGCACATCCCTTTCAAATGCATAGCAAAGCGGGGTACCTTTTTGGCGAGTTGGAGTAGATATTTGTTCCCCTGGCACTTCCCGAACCTCTTGAGGATCGCTTCGTCCTCTCGAACGTCATTGTCAGAAAGTCGCGGTTGAGAACCATTGTCGCGGTCGTGACTATTTCCGGAAAAGTCTGGATCACCGCCATCTCGATTGCTACTCTGAAGTCGCGGCCGAGACTTTTCCTCGAAGTTGATGTCGCGGTCGAGAGTCCGATGTAGCGATTGCGAGTTTCTCTCCGGGGTTGATGTCGCGGTCGAGACTCTCGTGTAGCGGTCGCGACTTTTCTGCAGATTCGTCCTCCTTCTCCTTTTCATCGGGCCTTAGCTCTCCTACAGTCGAGATGACACTTACATTTTCTCGCGGTGCTACCACGGCCTGAGATGGTAACTTTCCCGATCCCTGCTGTTGAAGATTGTTCACCGCCTCCGGCTCTTTGCGCCGCTTGCTTCTCTAAGCTCCTTATACTTGACTCCGTTGTTTGCACGTGGGTTGTGAAATGCTTGGACAAGGACTCGATCATCTCCCTCAGCGATGGATCCTCATTCCTCGGTTGGTATGTGCACGGTATTGATTGTTGAATTGGAGCGGCCTGTTCTGCGCCCCGGATGAATCTCCCCACCTAAATCTGGGATGGTCATTCCCTCTCGGATTGTAGTTTCCCTCTCGCTGGTTATAATTATTGTTGTTGTTCTCGAAGCGAAGACGGGGAGGTCCGAATCCTCCTCCAGCATGCACCTCTGCGATATTCTGGTCCTGGAGCTGTGGACACATATCAGTGGGATGGGTCTCGTCTGCACAAATACCGCAAACTCTCGCAGTCTTCGCATTACCAATGGCGAGGCTCTTTATCATACTCTTGAGATCAGCTATCTCGCTCTTCCATTCCAGCTCTCCGGAGCTCACAACATTGGCTCCCTTTCATGCATACGTCCTTCCGAAGCTCCTCGTGCCTTCGGCAATCTCGTTTAATCGCGCTCTGGCTTCGGCGGGAGTCAAATTCAGCACGCTCCCGTTGCACGCAGCATCCACCAATCGTCTCTCATTATCTAACAACCCATTATAAAGGTGGGTTACTAGGTCCTTCTCCTCGAATCCATGAAATGGTCAGCTCGCACACAGTCTTGCGAACCTCTCCACGTAGTCATATAACGTCTCAGCGTCCTACTGTTCCACCATTGCTATCTCCCTTTTTAGTGCAACCGCCTTCTTGGACGGGAAATATTTGTTGAGGGAGGCTTTGTGAAGCTTCTCCCATGTGTTGATACTTCCGGTGGGCAGGAAGTAATACCACTGGCGCGCGCTCGTAAGAGCGAAGGCTCTCATCTTGATTTGCTCGTTGGTGACGTTATTTGGTTTGTTGCAGCTGCAGATGTCGTGGAACTCAGTTAAATGCATAATTGGGTCTTCCCCAGCTGATCCATGAAACTTTGGCAATAAGTTGATGAAGCCGGTCTTAAGTTCGAACGTGACGCCATTATTCAGGGCAGGTGGCGTCAGTCCTAGACGTTGTTGCGTCAGATCTGCGTCTGTAAGCTCTATTAACGTTCTGGCCGCCATTGATTCGATTACCAAATTCTGTAGAGATTGTCTTAGATTGCGTAGATGCACCCGCTCTATCTCTGGAATAAAATCAAGTAAATCTAAATTTGTGGCTCGTGTGTGGACTATAAGATAGGTCCACATTAAATTAACACACAAGGAAACAAACTATGACAGTTGGCTCCCGGGCAACGGCGCCAAAATTTGACAGGCGTTTTACCGGTCGTTGGTCCTGTCAAAGATAAATCCAACTACTATCCACTAGTTAAGCGGTAAGTCGGAGTCAATTCCACAGGGAGCCACAACGATAGTTTCTTTCAAGCGTGTCACCAAAAGTAACAAAGGGGGTTTTGGTTTGTAATTTGTCGAAAGCAATAGTAACCGAAATTTGTTGAATTTTTGTAAACTTGTTCAATGAAAAGCTCACTCTTTCAGTCTCAGCACATTATTCTTATGGAAAGTTGATCATCGAATTCTAATAAAGTTATGTTCTTTTGAATAAATAATCAAGTTGTCCTACACTTTGTTCGTAAATAGCAACTAGTCCAAATAGTCCTAGAAACCCTTGTTGTATGCAATAACCAAAGAAATCCTAAGGTTCAACTACTCAACAGCATAAAGATCAAAGATATGTAGGCCTATGCAATACCATTGGCAAATCGCCGATACTCGACACAGGTTTATAATCTCTACAAAATAAGCACTCGCAAATAGTCTATGCTAATTCTGATTGCTACCTAAAAGACAAGACTTTTCAAATCGAATTATCAAGCCTAGCAGTATGAATGAATATAAATCTACCTAGTTTCGAACCTAGATAAAATCAATACCAATCAATGACAATAAGCACAAGAGAAAATAATACAATGCTGAAATTATTATATTAGAACATAAACATAGAATTCTCACAAACAATTCCTAGAATAAAGGCCTCAACCTAAGAGTGAACTCGTAGGAACTTAGACAGACTTAGCCAAGAGAAAGCTATACATGATGATGGATAAACTAACCAGGATTGAAGGTAGAAGATGGTAGAAAGGTGGATGCTTTCCTCTTGGTGGCTGAATTTCTAAGAACTAATTGTAAAGTGGCAAAAGATCTAATTTAACCTAAAAACTAGAGGTTTATATAGGGTCCAACCTCTAAGGAATAAAATAACTAAGAATAAATGAATAAAATGGGAAAAACTAATAAAATCTGATAAATCCCAGGCTTAAATCTGCAATAGGGGCCGGGTCCGCCAAAAGTCGCGGTCGCTACCTTCAGGGTCGCGGTTGCTACTTTTCACCAATCTCTCAGGAACGTCTCAAGTCGCGGTCGCTACTTCTGGGTCGCGATCTCTACATCCATGTCAAGGCAAAGTTGCGATCGCTACTTTATAGTCACGACCGCTACTTCTTCTTCGAGGGAAACTCTCGACCGAGACTTCTTCGTCTTGGCTCGTCTTCGTCTTGAAACCTTCTCTCGGACTGGTCTTCGTCTTCTACAAGCTTCTGAGGCAGCTCGGCTTCGCCTCTCAGCTCTCCATGGGTGTAGGTGTGGTCGTCTTCTCTCTAGCTCCGTCCCAAATGCACGAAAAGTGAGTACAAATAGGATCTCCATAATTCAATACGACATAATAACGCTTAAGAGCATCCCGCAAATCTATAAGTGAACAATCATACTAGATTACGGGAATACCACTCAATAAGCACCTAAACACCACTAATCCTAAGCTAGTAGTCGCTAGTTACACCATATAATAAGCTCCTATCAATAGGCCTACTTATCTTTGATCTTTATGATGTTCCGCTTTTGAACCTTAGGATTTCTTTGGTTATTGCTTACAACAAGGGTTTCTAGGACTATTTGGACTAGTTGCTAATTACGAACAAAGAGTAGGACAATTGGATTAGATAAGTAAGACTATAAGATTAATAGAATTCAATGATCAACTTTCCATAAGAATAATGCGCTGATGCTAAAAGAGTGAGCTTTCCATCGTTATAAATTTACAAATCCAACAATCAAAGTTTTAATATTGCTAGTTTAGATAACAAAATACAAAACCCCCCTGGTTACTACTAGGTAACACAATTGAAATAAGCTATTGTTGTGGCTCTCTTGGGATTCGACTCCGACTTACCACATTACCAGTGGATTGTTTAGTTGTGTTATCTTTGATAGGTAACAGCGACCGTTTTACGCCTCTCAAGCTTTTCCCAGCTGTCTATCGTGCTTGTGTGGAAGTGGTAATACCAAGCTCTAGTAGTGTTCTTCAGCGTGAAGCCAAATGCCCTCATCTTGATTTTCTCTTCCGACACATTGACCAGCTTCATGGTCATGAAAATATCGTGGAATTGGTATGGGTGCATGACAGGGTCCTCTCCGGGAATTCCATGGAAAATAGGGAGCAAGTTGATCACTCCGGACTTATGTTCGAAGGTGACTCCTTGTGCAAGTGGTGGTAGGACCACTTCTTGAGGCTGTTGCGTCAGGTTGGGAGTAGTGCGCTCCCGCAGCGTCCTATGTCCTAGATTGTTCTGCTACGCATAAGCTTCTAGAAATTGGTTCATAAACAATTGATTAGCATGTAGTTGCTCCGGGGTCTGTGCTGGGACCTGATTGTTGTCCTATTTCTCTAGATCGTTCATCGTCTCTGTTGTTCTTTCTCTTATCTTCCTTCTAGAAGTCCTTTCAACCTCTGGAATGAACTCAGCAAGTGGAAGATTAGTAGCACGGGTGATGACCATACACTAGTCAGCACCAGAGTCAATCAAACTAATATCGCAAGAATAGAAAATTTGGTTCCCCGACAACGGCTCCAATTTGACAAAGGGGTCGTTAGGCCCTCCGGTCAAAGTAATATTTTCCCAACTACTACTCTACTAAAACAAAGTGGTAAGTAGGGGTTGAATCCCACATGGAACCAAAAGAATCAATTCCTACAATATTAATTGAATCAACTCGAAATGTAAGAAAAGGGGAATTTGGTAAAACTAATTGCTAATGATTATTTGATGACTAAAATGGTGCGAGCACTTCATATGATTGGTATTCACCTATTAAGTTGATTCAATGGTCCTATGTTCCTCTTTTTGGGTTCTCTCTCTTTCTCCTAATACCTATATGTCTTCTAATTACCCTAATCCTTGTTCCTTTGTAGATAATTAAGTCAACTAGCCCTAATAACGTGATAGGAGCTTATTATATGGCGTAACTAGTGACTATTAGCTTAGGATTAGTGGTGTTTAGGTGCTTATTGAGTGGTATTCCCGGAATTAGGTATGATTGTTCACTTGTAGATTTGCAGGATGCTCTTAAGCGTTATTTTGTGGTATTGATTATGGAGATCCTATTTGTACTCACCTCTAGTGCATTTGGGACGGAGCTAGAGAGAAGACTACCACACCTACACCCATGGAGAAGCGGAGAGGCGAAGCCGAGCAGCCTCGGAAGCTTACAGAAGACCGAAGACCAGTCCGAGAGAAGGTTCCAAGACGAAGAAGAGCTACGGAGAAGATGTCTCGGTCGAGACTATAATGTCTCGATCGAGATTTGCCGTTGAAGAAGATGTCGCGGTCGAGACTATAATGTCTCGATCGAGACTTTGCCTCGAAGTGAAAGTAGCAATCGCGACTCTGAAGTAGCGATCGAGAGTGGAGCCGTTCCTGAGTGACTGGAGAAACGTAGCGACTGCGACTTTCAACGGACTCGGCCCAAAATGCAGATCTAAGCCCGGGAATTTATCAGTTTTTATTAGTTTTTCCCATTTTATCTTTTATAATTCAGTTATTTTATATTTCTTAGGCTGGGTACTATATAAACCATTAGTTTTTAGGTTAAAGTTATTCTTTTGCCACTTTTAACAATTAGTTCTTAGAGATTCAGCAGCCAAGAGAAAAGCTCCCACCTTTGTGCCATCTTCTACCTTCATTCCTGGTTAGTTCATCCATAGTTATGTATAGCTTTCTCTTGGATATGTCTGGCTAAGTCCTTCCGAGTTCACTCTAAGGTTGAGGCCATTATTCTAGGAATTGTTTGTGAGAACTCTATTGTTTATGTTCTAATAATAATTTTAACATTGTTTTATTTTCTCTTGTGATTATTGTCATTGATTGATGTTGATTTTATATAGGTGGCCAACTAGGTTGATTAGTATTCATTCATATCGCTAGGCTTGTTAATTCGATTTGAACAGTCTTGTCTTTAAGGTAGCAATCAGAATTAGCATAGTCTATTTGCGAGTGCTTATTTTGTAGAGATTATAAACCTGTGTCGAGTATCGATGATTTGCCAATGGTATTGAATAGGCCTACATATCTTTGATCTTTATGTTGTTGAGTAGTTGAACCTTAGGATTTATTTGGTTATTGCATACAACAAGGGTTTCTATGACTATTTGGACTAGTTGCTATTTACGAACAAAAAGTAGGACATCTACATTATTTATTTAAAAGAACATATGTTTATTAGAATTCGATGATCAACTTTCCTTAAGAATAATGTGTTGAAGCTGAAAGAGTGAGATTTTCATCATTATAAGTTTTCAAAATCCAACTCATTCAGTTATTATTGTTTTCGATAATTTTCCAAACCAAAACCCCCTTTTTACCGCTGATAACACAATTCAAGTTAAACTATCGTTGTGGCTCCCTGAGGAATCAACTCCGACTTGCCGCTTTACTAGTGAAAATTAGTTGGATTTATTTTTGATAGGAACAGCGACCGGTAAAACGCCTGTCAAATTTTGGCGCCGTTGCCAGGGAGCCAATTGTCATAGTTTGCTTCTATTTGTGTTATCTTGGTGTGGATCTATCTTATGGTCCACACTCGAGCCACTAATTCCGATTTACTTGATTTTATTCCAGAGACAGAGAGGGCGCACCTGCGGAACCTTCGACAATCCCTGCAGAATCTGGTAATCGAATCAATGGCGGCCAGAACGTTGCGAGAGCTGACAGACCCTGATCTGATGCAACAACACTTAGGCGTGACGCTGCCTGCCCTGAATTCTTGTGTAAAGCTCGAATTAAAGACCGGCTTCATCAATTTGCTGCCGAAGTTCCATGGCCTAGTTGGGGAGGACCCGATTATGCATCTCAGTGAGTTCCACGACATCTGCAGCTGCAGTAAGCCGAGCAACGTCACGGACGAGCAAATAAAGATGAGAGCCTTTGGTCTTACGCTGAAAGATACCGCGCGCTAGTGGTATTACTTGCTGCCCACCGGGAGTATTGACATATGGGAGAAGCTTCACAAAGCCTTCCTCAACAAGTACTTTCCGTCCAAGAAGGCGGTTGCATAAAAAGGGAGATAGCAATGGTGGAACAGCAGGATGTTGAGACGCTGTATGATTATGTGGAGAGGTTTGCGAGACTGTGTGCGACCTCCAGTTTCACGGGAGAAGGACTTGGTGACCCACCTCTATAATAGGTTGCTAGATAATGAGAGACGATTGGTGGATGCTGCGTGTAACGGGAGTGTGCTGAATTTGACTCCCACCGAAGCTAGAGCACGGTTGAATGAGATCGCAGAAGGTACGAGGAGCTTCGGGAGGACGTACACGAGGAAAGGAGCCAATGTGGTGAGCTCCGGAGAGCCTGAGTGGAAGAGCGAGATAGCCGATCTCAAGAGTATGATAAAGAATCTCGCCGTCGGAAATGCGAAGCCTGCGAGAGTTTGTGGTATTTGTGCGGACGAGACCCATCCCACCGACATGTTCCCGCAGCTCCAGGACCAGACTATCGCTGAAATGCACGTTGTAGGAGGATTCGGACCTCCCCGGACTCGCTTTGAAAACAACAATAACAACAATTACAACCAGCGAGAGAACAACTACAATCCGAGAGGCAATGATCATCCCCGATTTAGAGGGGGAGATTCATCCGGGGAGCTAAACAGGCCGTACCAATTCAACAATCAGTACCGTGCGCCATACCAACCGAAGAACGAGGAACCATCGCTGAGGGAGATGCCCGAATCCTTGTCCAAACATTTTTACAGCACACGTACAAACGACGGAGTCAAGCATAAGGAGCTTAGAGAAACAGGCTGCTCAGATAGCGGAGGCGATAAACAATCTTCAACAGGAAGGTTCGGGAAAGTTACCATCTCAGGCCGTAGCAGCACCGCGAGAGAATGTAAGTGTAATCTCGACAGTAGGAGAGCAAAGGGCCGCTGAAAAGGACGAGGAGGACGAATCTGTAGAAAAGTTTCGGCCGAGACGTGAAAGTCTCAACCGCGACTTTAACCCCGAGAGAAACTCGCGATCCCTACATCAAACTCTCGACCGCAACATTGGCTTCAAGGAGAACTCTCGATCGCGACTCCAAAGTCTCGATCGAGATGGCGGTAACCCAGACATCAAAAAAAATTCCGAAAAAAGTCTCGACTGCGACATAGACTGTCGACCGCGACTTTCTGAAGATGACGTTCGGGAGGACGAGGCGATCTTCAAGAGGTTCGGGAAATGCCAGGGGAATAGCTATCTACTCCAACTCGCCAAAAAGGTGCCCCGTTTTTCTACGCGTTTGAAGGAGATGTGCACTAAGAAAGCAACCGAGAAGCTGCAAGGGAGGCAGCAGGTATAGGTAAGCGGAACGGTCTCCGCAGCTGACGAAGGAAAAAATTCGCCTTGCCTCGTCAAAGTAATAAATCCAAACTCCCACTAGAGTATAATGGTAGTAAGGGTCGTGTAGGATCGTTGATCTTTGCTTAGGTCGCGACGGCAGCGACCTTGTGGTCTTAAGTTAACTTTGTTGATCGTAAGGATCTTTAATGTGCAGAAATAAACTTGAAGACACAATGTTCTGCAAACAAACTCGTATATTGCTTATCAATCCTATTTACAGTCTAGTTTCATACACAATAAAACTTCTAAGTAAGCTAGATCTCTAAAGCAACTATACTACTCTCTCTCTCACGTTCACAAATGCTTGATTTCGCCTCTCTTTGTCAACACATGACGAAAATGCTATCTCTAATATATATAGACCATCTAACATCTGGTCTATTGAATCTACTAACTAAATCGAATCTAAACTGAATTGCAACAACTAAATCTTCTAGTTATAGAAGATAGATACTCAACTTAAAAGATAAAATAATTCTAAACGATAATGTTTGTCTAGATACTTGTATCACTTCGTATCTAAATGAATCTGATAGAACGTGAGAGACACGCTCTAACATCTTCATATCTTCTAAGTGCCTAAGGCAATTCGCTTCGTCTTATAGTCTTGAGGTCGCTTTGATGGTATAACGTCTGCAACGACCTTCCAATGGCTTTCGCGACTATCTTCTATGCTTGGCACTAGTGCTCGTCGTTGATATGTCTTTACAGCTTATACTTTACAACATCTTATGTTAGACAAATACTTGTCTGTGACTGTCGCGACCTTCTCTGTCATTAAAGAGACCTTGGGTATATAGTCGCGATTTCTGATTCATGCATAGCGACCTGCTCCTGATCATCGCGACTTGCTTTCCGTGCTCTGCTCCACTCCATACGCTTCCCAAGTACCTGTACTGAGTAAACTCAATGTAGATGTTAAAAGCAAGTGTTTGTTATCATTAAAACTAGAGAAACTGAGGTAAAGCAATACTAGCTTGACTCAACAATTTCCCCCTTTTTAATGATGACAAACTATATAAGAGAAAAACGAGCAAAGCATACTGTTATATTCATTTCAACTACGCCCCCATAAGCTACTGGCTAGATTAACCTAAGGAAGAGACTAAAAAGGATTCGGAACATGAAAAAGAAAAAGACAACTAAGTTGCCTCTTCGTCAACAGGATCAGCGTGTTCCAAGGCTGCCGCGTCCTTTTTTTGCTCTGGAGCTGTAGTCGCTGGTTCCTCTTGTGTTGGAGGCACGTCCACCGTTGCCTTGGCTGCTTCCTCCTCTTCCCGAGCTCGCTCCTCCTCCAGATACTGGTGGTACTCTGCCCACGCCTTTTCATAGGCTTGGCGTTGCTCAGTGGGAAGGAACTGGAATAGCACTGGTTCTGGGTCGCGACCAGCGACCAGGCAAGCTAGCTGGGTGCACCTACTCTTGATCAGTTTATGAGTCGCACACACATTTTTGTTGATTGTAAGTAGCATGTCCAGAATGTTCTCATTGGACTGCAGCAGTTTCTCGTTTGTGACCTGCTGCTGGAGGAAAGCGGCGAGCAGATCGCGTGCGATGGGCAGCTCAGAGCTTGGCAGGGGGTAGGCAGAGATGTCTTCAGCGACCTCGTCCAGTTTACCTTTTCCCTTGCTGGAAGTCGCTTTGAACTTCACTGGGGAAGGAGGTGGTGTAGCTTTTTCTGGATCGTGAAGGTCGCGAAGGCGGCGAATGCGCTGCTCAGTCAGGATGTGGGTGCAACGTTCCTCATCCACAGGTCGATACTGTCCCAAACGCACCATAATCTTCTTAATGATGTGAGGGTAGGGAAGAGTGAAGTGCATGGAATTTACCGTATTAATGATGTTCTACATGATGATTTTAGGAGTATCAATAGGCAGACCATCAGCGACCATCTTGAGGATGCCAGCCTCCCCATTCGTGATTTTGCAGGGCGCGTCGGGGCGAGGGACGATATTCTTGCTTATCACCAGATGTACGAGCTTCAGCGTCCAGTGCAGATAGCTGTTGTGGAGTGGTCGCTTGTTGTCGCCTGGAATGAACACCTTGTTTTTTAAGGTGACAAGGCCCCCTTGAGGTGGATTCTTCTTCTGCAGGGTCGCATACCTGTCACCACCTGTGGGAAGCCCGAGAAGCTCACCAATCAGCCGAGGATTGATGGAGAATGTTTCGTCGTCGTGGCAGAGCAAGCAGGTGAGCTCATTGACGATTTTATCTTGGTCGTTTGGAGACGCGACTAGCACCGCGACTGCATGGTGGCGATAGAAGGCGCGAATCTGATCCGGGTCGTAGTCAAACGGACTGGACTCCATGTTGAGCCAGTCTTGCTATCGCAGAAGCTCAATGGCGTGCGTGAGATTGTACGCCTCAGCTAGATCTAGCAGCTCTTGCTCGACCAGGAGTAGCGGCTCAATGATTGGTCTGCCTCTGTATTTACTCTTGCCAACCTGAGGGGGCTCATCGCCGGCGTATGGCTGGGGAAACTTGAAGGGTTTAAGGTATGTGGTGGTGGAGGTGGATTTTTTGTGGTGCTGCGGTGATGGCCATGGGAGAAGAAGCTTTTGGAGGTGCTGGGGAGCGTCGAGTGGTTTTCCGAGGACGCTTGTGCAGTGCCGACCCTTCAGGGGATTGTTTCTGAGGTCGCTTCCTCAGACCCATGCGCTTGGTTGCGCTAGTTGTGGCATCTCCAGAGGCATGGATGGTTAGGGTGGGTGGTACGTCTTCCTCAGGGGAGTGGCGTTTAGAGGGGGTGTGATCGGGTGTGCTGACAGAGTCGCTGGATAAGGAGGGACTGGGTGTGTGTTTGGAAGGTGTTTGTTCAACCGATGAGACAGGGATAATCTCATCTTCCTTCTGTGATGGTGTGTTTTGTACAGAGAGAGGAGGAAGGTGGTTGTGAAGTGGTGTTTGTGAAGGTACCTTAATAGAAGAGCTGACACCTTCAGCAGAGGAGGTCATAGGCACCGGAGGCTTGCTCTGGGGCGTTGTAGCGGCAGAGAGAGCTGAAGTGGGAGCGCCACCGAGGAGAAGCCTCTTTTGTTCCTCAGAAAGAGTACCCATGAGAGTTTGGAGGGCAAGAAATTGTGAGTGATCCATTTCGGTGTGGAGTAGTGGTAGTGTTTAGGTAAAAGTTTGGGATTGATAGTAGCGACTAAGATTGAGAGAGTGGGGAGCAACAAAATTTTGGCAGCAATATGAGAGAAGGTAGCGAAAGGGTATTATGTGGGTGAATGGGTCAGGAATTTATAGGGTTTGGATAGTCGGTGGTCGCTAACGGCTACTTTTCTTAAGCGGGCGGTAACGGCTACTTTTCGCAATTTTCAATGTGCATTGTTGCAGACCTAGCCGTTGAGCTGTTTATTTTCAGGCGCTTCAGTTTAATTTTTTTACCGTTGGATCTTGCTCATCGTTGAAGATATGCCAGATATGGTCGCTATGGTAGCGACTGAGATATGGTGCTCGATACCCTGTAGAGACGAAGCGACCTCTAAAGAGCACAACCGATATCACAACAGACCCAAAACACGCATACCTGTTTAAGAATTAGAACATAGAGGTCCTAATCTATTCACTCTCAGTCCTAGTTGGGGTAGACACATGCATACATTTAAAATTGAAGGACAAAAACACATAGAATAGTACATATGCATATGCAATTTGCAAATTAGGGTAGGACTTTAACATCAAGTGGATATTCCCAGTTGTGAGCTATGAGGGTCATAGGGAACGTTACACAAGATTAGGCTAGGGACACTTTATAATCACATATCATATCTCGTTGGGCTTTGTAATGGGCTAAGAAGCGATCAATGTGATTATGTTCATAGGATTTCAAAGAAGAGCATGCAGGTTCATAATTTCTAGCAAGATCTATTAAGTCGCGAAGATTCACCTAATTATTTCACAAAGGCATCAACCAGAGCATGCGAGAGACTAAAGCTAATGCTAAAGTTTGCCAGTCATTTCAAGCGAGTCCTAAGTTCCCAATATCAATATATAAGCAGATAGTTCTAGTCAGAGTAGAGGGAACTTACAGACGTAGGTTGCTTATGTGAAGGGGATCATTCCCAGAAGGATCCTTAGATTGACAAATTGATCCTTGTTCAAGGCTTTGGTGAAGATATCCGCCACTTGCTCTTTAGTTCTACAATGAGTTAATTCAATATTCTTTGAAGCCTGTCATGTGGCAAGAGCAACCATTGTCTAACTCCCATCGTTCCTTAGCACTTCCAACCTACGCAAGAAAAATTCAAACTTTTGGTACCCAGTGAAGCTCAGCTTGACTGGGTGAATTAGTATCGTGGGTCGCCCTGGAGCGAGTCCCATCAGCATGAATGATATTGAAGGTCATGGGAGCAGTTTCATAGGATTCATTATGATTAGAGTTGATCCTAGCATTCTGTTTTATCTTTGGTCTAGGTTTAGCATGTTGATTTGCTTGAGTTTGATATGTCTGATGAATGTTCTGATGTTGTTGGTGATAATTATCATATCGCTTGGTATGATTTAAAGGTCGCTGGTGTTGGTACTGAGGTCGCGATGATTCATGTTCATGAGCAACATCATTGCAAGGAGAAACATAAGGCTTGTTGTCACGAGCCTGTTTCTTCTTACAGTTATAGATTGTATGACCATTGAAACCACAGTATCTACACCAGTCGTAATAGATCACTCGCCCATATTGTCCACGTCCTGGTCTAAAGGGCTTTGCATTTTTGGTGCACCCTTTGACCTCGTGAGTCCCTTGGGCTTGTGATACATACATGGCATGAGCTTTTTCCCCATGATACCATTTTGACTTATGTTTGGGGTTTTCCAAGACTTTCACTTTGTCTTCTAAGAACTCATTCTTGCTTTTGCAAGCTTGAAGAGCCTTATCCAACACGTCAGCCTTTTCAGCGAGTTCCTTGGCTAATTTCTCATGCATGGATGAGGATTTAACATTATCATCAGATTCATAGCCAAGCCCTGTCGCTTTAACAGACACTATTTGATTAACTGATCGCTTTTCAATTAGGGATGCAATACCAGCGACATCAAGGATGACCCTTTTTATTAGGTCATTAGTTTCAAGTAGGCTTTGGCTTGCCATAGAAAGAGGAGTGGGCGCTTGTGTAGACGCTTTAGTAAGCGCTTTACCTTTGCAGCCCAAGCACTCCTTGGTTAACAAGGTTGTTTCTTTAGCCTTTTGAAAGTCTATCTCTTTATTTGCTAGCCTAGTAGATAAATCTAAATATTCAGCATGAAGATCTTCTATTTCCTTTTTCATATCTATCATTTTCAGTTTGTAGTCGCTCACTCTCTTCTATTATTCCTACAATTATATTGATTAAATCAGGTTTATCAAGCATGTGAATCTTTTTAGTGAATCTATTAGGAAGAGAGATTGATACCTCAGAGTCTTCAGAACTTTGTTCTCCAGCCATTAGACATAAGCCTGTGAACCCTTCATGTAAGTTTGCATCATCATCATCATCTCCCCATGCTGAAGTGGTCACAAGTGCCTTCTTTTCAGATTGCTCAACCTTTGGCTTGGTGCAGTCTCTTGCTAGATGCCCCTTTTGCTGGCAATTGTAGAAGGTGTAGCTGCTGAGGTCGCGTTGGGGGTCAAATGAGGAGGGTAGGGTTCCTTTCTTGTTTTTTTAAGAATCGCTTGACCATCTTGGTCATTAACACTACGTCTTTATCATCATCTTCTTCTTCTTCTTGGTTCTCCATCCTGTCTAGAGCTTTTGACAGCTTCAAAGAGACTTTTTGTGTCGCTTCCTCTTGTCAAATATCTCAGCTTCTCGCCTTATTCTTGATCATAGAACTTCCCAAAGATCTTGGCTACTGGAAGAGCTTTGGTTTCTTCAGACATTAGGGCTATACTCCTAGCCATTTCAAATTTGTCGCACAGAGCGTGTATGACAGCGAGTGTCTTCTCATACTCTGGGATGATGTGGCCAGCAATGGTTAGCTTATCTGTGAGCACGAAGAATCGCGACTGGCAATAAAGGACGCTTTCATTCTCAAGTTGTCTGAAGGCATGAAACTCGCGTTGTAACACGAATTTCCTGTTGTGCTTCATGTCTTCACTTCCTCTGTGAATGACTATGATTGTATCCCAGATTTCCTTGGCAGTAGGGAGACTTTTTACCTGTCAACATCATGGCGTTGTAGGCCGACGAAGATCATCTGGCAAGCTTTGGCATTAACTTCGATTTTCCTGTAGTAGGCAGCGTCCATCGCGCTTCTGGTGATATCTTCAGGGATTTCTTCATCTCCTAATTCGATGACGTTCCAGCATTGAGCGTCCATCTGCTTGATCCAAGTCTTGTGCATTTCGATCCACCAGTCGAGTTCGCCTTCCTTTAGTAGAGGTGGCTTGTTGAGAGTTTGTCCGTGAGTTGGAGTTGAGGAAGACACGGTTGATTAGAGAACGGTTCCTGCTCTGATACAAATTGTAGGATCGTTGATCTTTGCTTAGGTCGCGACGGCAGCGACCTTGTGGTCTTAAGTTAACTTTGTTGATCGTAAGGATCTTTAATGTGCGGAAATAAACTTGAAGACACAAAGTTCTGCAAACAAACTTGTATATTGCTTATCAATCCTAGTTACAGTCTAGTTTCATACACAATAAAACTTCTACGTAAGCTAGATCTCTAAAGCAACTATACTACTCTCTCTCTCACGTTCACAAATGCCTGATTTCGCCTCTCTTCGTCAACACATGACGAAAATGCTATCTCTAATATATATAGACCATCTAACATCTGGTCTATCGAATCTACTAACTAAATCGAATCTAAACTGAATTGCAACAACTAAATCTTCTAGTTATAGAAGATAGATACTCAACTTAAAAGATAAAATAATGCTAAAAGATAATGTTTGGCTAGATACTTGTATCACTTCGTATCTAAATGAATCTGATAGAATGTGAGAGACACGCTCTAACATCTTCATATCTTCTAAGTGTCGAAGGCAATTCGCTTCGTCTTATAGTCTTGAGGACTCTTTGATGGTATAACGTCTGCAGCGACTTTCCAATGGCTTTCGCGACTATCTTCTATGCTTGGCACTAGTGCTCGTCATTGATAAGTCTTTACAGGTTAGACTTTACAACATCTTATGTTAGACAAATACTTGTCTGTGATTGTCGCGACCTTCTCTGTCATTAAAGCGGCCTTCGGTATATAGTCGCGACCTCTGATTCATGCATAGCGACTGATAGGAGCTTATATTATGGTGTTAACCAGCGACTATTAGTTAGGTTTAGAGGTTTTTAGGTGCTCGACGAGTGGTAATTCCGGAATCTAGGTTAGGAGTTCATTTGTAGATTCGCGGAATGCTCGTGAGCGTTTTTATTACTTTTGTATTGGAGATCCCGCTGGTGCTCGTCTTTAGTACATTCAGGATGGAGCTAGAGATACTCGACGAGCAGGACCTACGCGGGATGGAGCTAGAGATCCTCGACGAGAAGGATGAGCAGAAGCCTACGCAGGATGAGCAGGAGCAGCGTAGGAATATACTCGACGAGCAGTATGGATTGGTACTCGACGAGCGTTGGAGAAGCTAAGAGACGAAGCCGAGCTACCTCGAAGATTCTGTAGAGTTCAGCGTAGGAAGACCTCGTCGAGGAGTTGCATATGATCTATTCAGGGAAGAGCCTCGACGAGG
The DNA here is from genome assembly GCF_046119375.1 of Phyllobates terribilis. Lineage (NCBI taxonomy): Eukaryota > Metazoa > Chordata > Amphibia > Anura > Dendrobatidae > Phyllobates > Phyllobates terribilis. The sequence goes on from NW_027367627.1 coordinate 38,096, forward strand.
AGTGAAGATCTGGGTAGAGGATCTACCAAGAGAAAGCATGTCAGAAGTTCTGTAGAAGACCTCGACGAGGAGTGAAGATCTCGGCCGGGGATATACAAGAGAAAATACATCAGAAGATCTCGACGAGAAGTGAAGATCTCGGTCGAGATAGGAGTGATCAGAATGATGCAGATCCTCGTCGAGCAGTGCAGGACATTTTGGCCCGGGCGTTCTCGCGGGCCGGTTCGGCCCGTAGCGCAGAATCTATACGGGATGGTGTTATCTGCGGGATTACTTTTAATATTATTTTATAAGGTTTCCATATCTTATTAGGATTTATTTTATAGGATTTCCATATAGGATTTCCATAGGTTTCCATATCTGTTAGGATTTGTTTCGTTTATTTTATTCCTTTTATTTTAGTTGAAGACTATATAATAGATAGCTTAGGTTAGAATAAGGAGGACGTTATTATTACGATTTTGGCAATTGTTTTGACCGCTGCTTGGGAGAGTTCATCAGACCACGGTTAGTTTATCTACCTTCATCCATTGTTATTCATGGCTTCTATGGCCATGAGTAACTAAATCCATTGTAGTTCACTTCCAAGTTGAAACCTTTGTTCTTAGATTTGCTTGTGAGAATTCCAACGCATATGTTTTAGTTTAATTTGAGGATTGTTTCATAATCTCTGGTGCTTTATATTATTATTGTTTGATCTTGATTTTATCTAGAGTGCACGCTAGGTTGAGTTATTATCATTCATATTGCTAGGACTTGACAATTCTATTTGAAAAGCCTTGACCTTTGTGTAGCAAGCATGATTTACATAGACTATTTGCGAGTGTTTATTGTGTAGAGATTATGAACTTGTGTCGAGTATCGGATATTTGCCAATGGTATTGCATGAGCCTACTTATCTTTGATCTTTATGCTATTTAGCTTTTGAATCTTGGGATTTCCTTGGTTATTGCTTGCAATAAGGGTTTCTAGGACTATTTGGACTAGTTGCTATTTACGAACAAAGAGTAGGACAACTAAATTAAACGATATAAACATATATTAGTAGGAATTCGATGATCAACAATCTATCATGAACATTGTGTGGATACGAAGGAAGTGAACTCGTTTTCCCAATCATTGTTACAACAATCTTTTGCTACTTTCATTGTTTATTATAGTTAGTTACAAACAACAACACAAACCCTCTTTGGTTACGTTCGAGTTACATCATAGAAATAGACTATAACTGACTCTCTTGGGATTCGACCCCTACTTACCACTTACTAGTGGAATCTGAGTTGGGAAATTACTTTGACCGTGGGGATCACGACAATCCCCGCGCGTCAGCGACCTGCTCCTGATCATCGCGACTTGCTTTCCATGCTCTGCTCCACTCCATACGCTTCCCAAGTACCTGTACTGAGTAAACTCAATGTAGATGTTAAAAGCAAGTGTTTGTTATCATTAAAACTAGAGAAACTGAGGTAAAGCAATACTAGCTTGACCTAACAGGTCGTACCCAAGAGAGCAAGCTTTTTGTTTAAGGTTTTTTATGTGATTAAGAAGTAACCAAAGGGGGGGGGGTTGAAATGGTTTTGTGACGAAAAAACAATGAAACACACAAACGTTGATTAAAAGCGGTTCACTTATCAATTCTAGCAACTTGACTAGGTCGGTGGATCATAGAATCTTAACACCCAATGTTCAAATCAAATCAAAGCAAAATGTCCTACTCTTTGTTCATAATTAGCAACTAGTCCTAGAGGCCCTAATCATGCTACAACCACGGAAATACCTAGATTTAATAGCATAATTGCATAAAGCACAAAGATAAGTAGGTTCATGCAATACCATTGACAAATAGTCGGTACTTGACATGAATATAAGATCTCTACCCTAAAATCAATCACAAATAGTTCATGAGAAATGGGTTTGCTACAAAAGGTTTAGACTCTTCAAATAGAATTATCTAAACCTAGCAAGTTGGAAAACATCAATAAACCTAGTTGGCCATTCTAGATAAATCAATATAAAACAATCATGAGTTTGAGCGCAAGAGATCTAAGAACAATTTCTAAGAAAGATTAGAACAAAGGGACAAGAAACGTACCACAATAACCCAAGTCAAGCGCTTAGAATTTTAAAGTGAACTCAAGAGGGCTTAGTTCTCCATTACTTCTTAGCAAAAACAAAGTACAAATTGAGAGAGTTTTCTTGAGATTACAACTTGAGAAAATTGGATAATAGATATTCAACCTAAGAACCCCTTAAAAACCTCCTCCCTAAAATGGCGTTTTCTAAACTCCTCCTTTGACCCATTAAGAGCTAGGAGTTACATAAAAATGGTCCAAGTACTAATTCACTCCAAATTGACTATCTAGAGAAAAAGAGTTACAAAAGATGGTCAAAGGGGAAAATTCAATCCGGGAGAGTCGCGGGCGCGGAAGGGAGCCGCGACCGTGGACGGGTCCTGAGCACATGTGACCGGCATGGTGAGAATCGCGACGGCGGCCGGCTGGCCGCGCCCGCGGTTTTGCCTCTATAAGTGTGTTTTCCCTCGGATTCTAGCGTACTTTGGCGACTTCGCTACCAACGCCTCGTAAGCTTCATTATGTTGCCCAAGTGAGTGAAAACGCCCCTATTTTCCGTCTTAGGTGCTCCTTTGGCGCCATCAAGATTGTGCCTATCAATTTCCCCCACACTTAGATCTTGCTCGTCCTCGAGTAAGCTTGAAGGTCTGGGCGAGCAGGGGATAACTCGAACTCTCCAACCATGCATCCAAAAATCTCTCTCTAGCACATGTTTTCAACAAAAACAACAAAGACTCCGACCCTACAAGAGACTACCCAAAAAGATGAAACCAAACATGTTGCACACAGCCCCTTCCTTGCATGTTCTGAATCTTACGCAAGCACATTCACAATAGATCTAAAAAGTATGTAATGGTTGTCTTAGTCCAAATGATATATGTATGAAAATTATGTTAAATTATACCAAAGACATTCTCTCTTCCTAGCATGCATCATCCAATGATAGACAAATATAAGATCCTAAACCCACATACCAAACATGCCCTCACGAATTCATGCTCTATCTTTAAATGGCACTTTAAAAACATGCAAACACATCTAAGACTAACCACAGGACAAGGTGCGAAAAAAATCAAGAGATGTTCATAAGTCACAAAATCTACTAGCACTTTATTTGTAATTTTGGGGGGGGGGGGGGGGACCCGGACGTTTTTTTATTCGAACCGGCCCAATTTTTATAAGACTTTTTCACGTAGCCATCAGAGGATCGAAACCTCAGTGCTGTTTCAACCTCAGATATCGCGTGCTCATCAGGAAAATGTTAGAAGTTTTTTCTTTTATTTATAAGCACTAAACACTACGTCGTGTTCTTTGCATGGTTTTATTTTATTTGTGTTTTTCAACAATGTGACAATTTCCTGTCTCAATCAAGTGTTATGCAAAAACCTCAGCACCTAGGGCTTCGAAAAAGACATATAAGCAAGTTCTAAAGCAAACACCCAAAGAAGAGCACTCCTAAGTGACAACACGCCTAAGTAATGAGAATCGGTCCATACATAGTCCTATCAAAGTCCGCATGCTCCAAATAAATGTCCACAACATAATAAAAAACTATCATCAACATAATGCATTTGCAACCTTGAAGAACCAAAACATACTCAAAAGATCCAAAGCATACGCACTCGTATAAGAAACAATCAACATTGCAAAACATGGGGTGCAACAACCCACTCAACAAAACAAAGCAAAAACAAACAAACAGCTAGAAACAACCAAAACAACCTACCCTATGAATACTAACCTCCCCCCCCCCCCCACACTTGTATAGCGCAGTGTCCTCAATGCAGCAAAAGAGAACAAAAAGAAAAGGGGAAGAGGGAAGCAAACGTACCTCACTGATCAGGCGGCGGCAGCGGGAATCGGGAGTAGAAATGCTCCCACTGCCCGGTATAGTAGTTGAACCGGGTTTCAACGTACTGTCGCAACCCGGCCTGCTCCTCCTGGATCTATGAAGCGGCTCGTCAAACCCTGAAACATGGGTCTCCACGTACTGGCGAAAATCCGCCTGATCAGCGCGGATCCCAGCCATACCCTTGCCGAGCTCGCCAAAATGCGTCTGAAGTCTGCCCATCAGATCGGTAATCTGCCCGAGCTGAGAGAAAAGGCGGTCCCACGGCTCCGCTCCCTGCTGAGTCTGAGTATCCGACGGGCCAACAGCCACCGGGGGAGGAACCGGAACCTGACGGGCCGCGGCACGGGCCGCCTAGAGTCGTGCTAGTGTACGCTGGCAGGCAGAACTCAGGACCTGGTTCCCCGTCGTGTCGTCTGGCGGGAGAAAGAAGGTGTGAGAAGGCCCGTAGACGAAATCCCGGGGGAGACGGATGTAGGAGTCGCCGATCTTCCCAAAAGGCCACTGGAACTGGTAGCCCTCGCGAAACCGGTACAGCATGTGGTTGTGGAGCAACCACGCCTCGTCGTACCGGATGCTCCCGCGTAGGGGCGGATCATCACACTCATCCGTATCAAGATGGTCCAGATCCGCCACACTCTCGACTAGGAGGGTGATCATACCCCCCATGGTGATCTTTCCAGTTGGGCGCTCTCGAGCCAAGGCGCACCGCCGAATGAAGAGGGCTGCCCAGTCCGGAGTCAACTCACACTCCGGGGACATCGCCCAAAGAAACTGAAGATCTGCGATAGACACCTTGTTGACCTCCCCCTGGCCACAGAAGCACATGGCGAGCACCTTGTGCGTGAGACGGATCGCGGGGTGGCTGATATAGTAATTGTACGTGTCCATGTCTACCCCGAAGATCGTCCCCGTGATTCTCTGCAACCAAAAGGACGGGGCGGTCCCGAACTGTGTCGGGACCCCAAGTAGGTGAAGGCTCCTTGTTGATCCCCAATGCGTCGCGGACCTCAGCCGTCGTCATCTCGTAGCGAACACCCTTGTATGTGAAAGGGATGCGCTCAAGAAGTCCCTCGGGGCATTGGAAAGTCAACGACGCCAAGACCTCGCGAGTCAGATTCTCGTGAGTCTTGGCGTAAAGGTGGACAAACCTCCCGAGACCACCATGAGCGAGAAACGCCTCCGTGAACTCATGCATGCCAAGTTTCTCAAGTTTCCAATGGTGGAAAAACTTGGTGGGAAAGACCTCCTTTCCACTCACAATCTTCACGTACTCAGTCGTGCGGGAGGCCGATCTCGAACGCTTCTGAGTTCTGCTCGTACTCGCCATGACCAAATCCAAACGCAACAACAAATCCAATACCACAAATCCTCAACCCAACACAAGTACAAACCTCCAAAAACCTCACAAACAAACTAGGAAACCTAGGTGGACACCACCAACAAAATTCAAAGCCAAAATACCGTTGAAAAATACCTCACAATCGAAGAGCGAACCGTCTCAGAGGAAATTCCGCGGGCGCGGCAGGTGGGCCGCGGGCGCGGATGCGTCGAATTAGCCAGAAATCGCTCAAAAAACTCCGCAAGATCGGAGGAGGGAGCCTCCTAAGCACTCGTCCGGTCGATCTAAGGTAGAATGAGGCTGATTTAAGGGATTTGGAGGGACGAATTTGGGGATGGAGAAAGTTAGGGTTTGGGGAAAATTTTAGAAGTGGGGGATGAATTTGGGGGATTATGGTGAGGAAATGGAGTAGAGAGTGAGTGTGGATGGTGGATTTGAGTTAGGGATGGAGAAAGATGGGAGATTGGGGTAGAGAGATGGGATTAGGGTGAAGTGTTGTTGTTGTTCTTGAGAGGAGAAGAGAGAAAATGGTGTGAGGGAGAGAATGAATGGCGGCCGCGGCTGAGTTGGGGGTATAAGACACAAAATCCGCGACCGCGGCAGGGGTGTCGTGCCCGCGGAAAAGTCTTTGTTGGTCCCGTTCAAGAAAACACCAGGCGCGACCGCGGCAGGGGTGCCGCGCCCGCGGAATACTTTCTGTTGGAATCCTTCCGTGGCCTTCATTTTCAACCTCAACATAGATCTCCCTCCTTCTAGCTTCTTATTTCAACGAAAGACTACAAATACCGGGTTGCCTCCCGACCAGCGCCTTAGTTAACGTCGTGGCACGACGTGGTCCGAAATTCTAGATGTCGGACCCGGGCTCCTCGAGAGCCAATTCTTCAACTACCGCATCAAAAAAGTTATCATGGTAAGGTTTCACCTTTGACCATTTACCTTGAACACATTGTGCTTGTCCGTGTTGTAAAGCTCCACCGCTCCATGGGGAAAGACACGGGCCACCACATAAGGACCATTCCACCGAGAGCGTAACTTTCCCGGAAAAAGTTGAAGGCGAGAATCGTAAAGGACCTTATCTCCCAGCCTTGAACTCCTTTCTCAACACGTTCTTATCATGCCATGCCTTCGTCTTCTCTTTGTAAATAACAGCGTTCTCATACGCTTCTCTTCGAATTTCTTCTAGCTCATGAATTTGGAGCGCCCGGAACTCTCCCACTTCATTCATCTCCATGTTGCACTTCCAGACCGCCCACGAAGCCTTGTGCTCGAGCTCAACGGGAAGGTGACACCCCTTTTGAAAAACTAACCGGTAGGGAGACATGCCAATGGGTGTCTTGTAGGCGGTACGGTATGCCCATAAAGCATCATCAAGACGGAGACTCCAATCTTTCCTATTAGGGCCCACCGTCTTCTTAAGAATCCCCTTGATTTGCCTATTAGACAATTCGGCGTGCCCATTGCTTTGCGGATGATAGGCGGTAGAAACTCTACGGGTGACACCGTATTTCTTGAGAAGAGCGCTCACCGTCCTATTCACGAAATGAGTTCCTCTATCGCTCACGAGAGCCTTCGGGATCCCAAAACGAGAGAAGATGTTCTCCTTCAAAAAACTAGACACCACTTTCGAGTCATCAGTCCTGGTGGCCTTTGCTTCCACCCACTTGGAAACATAGTCCACCGCAAGAAGATATATATATTCCCAAGAGATTTAGGAAAAGGTCCCATGAAATCGATCCCCCAAACATCAAAAATCTCGCAAAAGATTAATGGCGTTTGCGACATCTCATTTCTTCGGGAGATTTTCCCGACTCTCCGACACCGGTCACAAGCTTTGCAAAACGGTGAGAGTCTCGAAAGATGTGCGACCAATAAAAACCGGTATCCAATACCTTTCGAGTCGTCTTATTTGGTCCAAAATGACCCCCGCATGCATAAGAATGACAAAAGGAGAGAACCGATTGTACCTCATTATCCGGGAGACACCTTCGGATAACCTTATCAACACAATGCTTCCAAAGGTATGGATCATCCCACACGTAGTACTTGGCCTCGCTCTTGATCTTGTCTTTTTGCACTTTGGTGATGTTGGGAGGAAACTCTTCTCGCACCAAGTAATTAGCCAAGTGGGCATACCACGGCTTGAGGGAACGGAGGGAGAGCAGCTCAGTGTCTGATCCGCGACCGCGGCAGGTCGACCGCGCCTGCGGTTTTCTCTCTGGTGAAACATGTCGGAAAAACTCCGAAGATCCGCGACCACGGCAGGTGGACCGCGCCGCGGTTTTCTCTCTGTATGCAGGGCGTAGAGAGATTCATCCAGGAAATTGCCAAGTGGTCGCAACGTTAACTCTTCATGCTCACGGACGATCCGACTAAGATGGTCGGCTACCGAGTTATCAACCCCCTTCTTGTCTCTTATCTCAACATCGAACTCGCTCAAGAGCAAAATCCACCGAATGAGTCTTGGCTTGGAATCTTTCTTTGTCATTAGGTAATGAAGCGCTGCGTGGTCGGTGTGAATGATCACCTTCGTGCCCAAAAGGTATTGGCGAAATTTATCAAGGGCAAACACCACGGCGAGGAGCTCTTTCTCGGTAGTCGGGTAATTTCTTTGGGCCCCATTCAATGTCATGGAAGTATACTAGATCACATGCATAGCTCTTCCGATTTTCTGACCAAGAACCGCCCCTATCGCATAATCACTAGCGTCACACATGATCTCAAACGGAAGAGACCACTCGGGTGCTTTGATGATGGGCGCTTCGGTGAGGTGGACTTTGAGAGTGTCGAAGGCTCCTTTACACTCATCATTGAACACGAACGCCACTTCCTTCTTTAACAACTCGCACAAGGGGGAGGAAATCTTGGAGAAATCCTTGATGAACCGACGGTAAAAACCTGCATGGCCTAAGAAGGAACGCACTTCACGAACATTAGTAGGATAAGGCAAGGACTGAATCAAATCAATCTTTGCCTTATCGACCTCGATACCCTTGGACGATACTATATGACCTAGCACAATACCATGATCAACCATGAAATGAAACTTTTCCGAGTTCAAGACCAAATTGGTCTCAACACATCGTTCAAGCACGAGTGTCAAATGGTGAAGGAAAGAGTCAAAACTATCCCCATGTACCGTGAAATCATCCATAAAAACCTCGATAAAGTGCTCAATGTATTCGGAGAAAATACTTACCATACATCGTTGAAACGTCCCGGGTGCGTTACATAACCCGAATGGCATCCGGCAGTATGCAAAAGTACCAAATGGGCAAGTAAACGTCGTCTTCTCTTGATCTTCCGGAGCTATGGCTACTTGAAAGTAGCCCGAGTATCCATCAAGGAAACAATAGTAAGGCCGTCCGGCAAGCCTCTCGAGCATTTGGTCAATGAAGGGCAAGGGGAAGTGGTCCTTTCGAGTCACCGCGTTCAACTTGTGGTAGTCGATACAAACCCTCCACCCCTTTTTGTGCTCGTGTATGAACCATCTCACCTTTGTCGTTTTCTACCACGGTGATCCCTCCTTTCTTCGCGACGACTTGCGTAGGGCTAACCCACTTGCTATCCGAGATAGGGAAGATCATATCCGCGTGGAGGAGCTTCAACACCTCCTTCTTCACCACCTCCATCATGGGTGGATTGAGTCGCTGCTGAGGTTGTCTACTAGGCTTGGCTCCGTCTTCTAAGAGAATCCGGTGCATACAAGTAGAAGAGCTTATTCCCTTGATATCGGCTATAGTCCATCCGAGAGCCGTCACATTCTTCTTGAGCACCTCCACCAACTTCGCCTCTTGAACCCCCGTAAGTGTGCTAGAAGTGATGACAGGGAGGGTGTCGTTCTTGCCTAGGAAGGCATACTTCAAGTGCTCCAGAAGTTGTTGTAGTTCAATCACCGGTGCCTACACTATAGAAGGAAGAGGTCTTTCGGCCTCGGGGGTTAGTAACATGGGCCTACCGGCCAAAAATGGCTCTTTCGAGTCCAAGTGAGCTAAAACTTCACGCATGTCGGAAGACATAGTGAGGTCTAGCTGCGATGAATCAACTAAGCTATTCTCTAACGCGGATTGTAGCTCATCCAAACCATATACATCAAATGTATCTTGCACAATTGGATCAATCACGTCGATAGAGAATAAAGAGTTATCATCACTAGGGTGTTTCATAGCATCATAAATGTTATAGCTCACAACATCCCCATCAAACTCAAAAGTGAGTGAACCACTTGCTAAGTCAATTCTAGTGTTGGCCGTTTTCATAAACGGCCGCCCAAGTAAGATAAGTGAGTCCTTAGCCTCTTGTGCCATGTCTAGGACAAAGAAATCTGCGGGAAAAATGAGGTTATCAACCATAACCAATACATCCTCAACTATCCCTTTCGGGTAAACCGAAGATCTATCGGCCAATTTAATCACAATTCTCGTTTCATTCAAAGGTCCTAGGCCGAGCAACTTATACAAAGTATAAGGCGAAATGTTAATAGAAGCACCTAGATCTAGCATGGCACTATCTATCTTAGTCCCACAGATAGTGCAAGGAATGCTTACCATACCCGGATTGCTACACTTCTTGGCCACCTTTTGTTGGAACATCGCGGAGACGCCTTTGCTCACTTGCACCTTTTTTTTCCTCTTAAGTTGTTGCTTGCGTTTGATCGTGCAAAGCTCCATTAAGAACTTAGCGTACCGGGGCACGCTCTTGATTAGCTTGAGCAAGGGAATGTTGACTTCGCACTTGCTAAATGTCTCGAAGAGCTCTTTGTCATTGACGGGCCTTCGAGTGTCCTTAAGGGCTTCCGGAAAAGGTGCGGGAGGCTTTTCGGTCTGGAGAGGAGGGAAACTAGGACGTACGTAGTTCTCTTGGAGAAGACGGAAGTCCCCTCGATCTTTATAGTACTCTTCCTCCACCTTCTTTGCTTCAATGTCTGTTACCTCAGAGGCTAATCCGCGCCCGCGGTCAGGTGTCCGTGCCCGCGGATGATCAGAATTCTCGGACTCTCTTACAGCAGCTGAGCCGCAACCGCGCTCAGGGGACCGCGCCCGCGGAAAAGTTTCTGCGACCTCCTCTTCGTCTTCTCCCGATTCAGCTATGGGGGCATCTCCACACACCTTACCACTTCATAAATTAATAGCACTTACATTAGCCCTTGGATTCACCACCGTTTGAGATGGCAAACTCTTGGAATGTTGTTGATTCGATTGAGAAATCGCGTCGGCAAGTTGGCTAAGTTGCTTCTCAATGCTCTTTATGCTAGTATCCGTTTTTTGAACATGAGAGGTGAAGTGAGTGGTCAAGGAATTCAGCATATCCTCGGTAGATGGCTTAGGAGGTCCGTAGCCCGGTGGTTTGTTGGGTTGATAAGGAGCCCGGTATTGGTGGTTCGGTTGAGCTTGAGATCGGAAATTGTTTTGTGCCCCAGCCGGATCACCATATCAGAACCCTAGATGATCGTTCCACCTCTGATTATAGTTATGGCCTTGGTTATCTAAACGAGGTCTAGGAGGTCCATACCCCCCCCACGGCATTGACGTCAGCGGTGGTAGTGTCATGGAGTTGTGGACACATATCCGTAGGGTGGGTTTCATCGGTGCAAACCCCACAAGCCCGCGCCGGTGTGTCATTGGTCCTAGTCAAAGCCAACGTCTCGATCATGCTCTTGAACTTGGCCAAAGTATTGCTCATATCGGTTGCACTAGAGTTCGCAGCATGAACTCCCTTTCTTGAATAGGTCCGACCAAAGATTCTCGTGCCATCGGCTATATCATGGATCCGGCTCATGGCTATGTTGGGGGTCAAGTTCAAGACGCTACCATTGCAAGCGGCATCTATGATCCTCCTCTCTTGATCTAGTAACCCATTGTAGAGGTGGATTACTAACTCCTTCTCGTTGAACCCATGGAACGGGCAACTTGCGCACAACCTCATGAAACGCTCACAATAATCATAGAGCGTCTCATCATCCGCTTGCTCAACATTGGCGATGGCTCTCTTCAAGGCGGTAGACTTCCTAGCGGGGAAGTACTTGTCGAGGAAGGCCTTATATAGCTTAGGCCAAGTGTCAATGGATCCCGCCGGAAGGTGGTAGTACCAATTTCTTGCGGTGTCCTTCAAGGTGAAACCAAAGGCCCGCATCTTGCTCCTCCGTGACATTGGTCGGCTGGCTACACATGCATATGTCGTGGAATTCTCCCAAATGCATGATGGGATCTTCTCCGGCTAAACCATGGAACTTCAGGAGGAGGTTGATGACACCGGACTTAAGCTCAAAGGACACACTGGCATCTAATGGTGGTACGACGACCGCCAAAGGTTGTTGAGAAAGGTTGGGAGCCGTAAGCTCTCGTACCATACGAGCGGCCATGTTCGCCACAACAAGATTCTCTAGGGCTTGCCTCAAGTTCCGTAAATGCGTCCGCTCGATTTCTGAATCAAAATCAAGAAGAGGTGAATTAGTGGAACGGGTGTGGACCATCAAGGGGGTCCACACCAAGAGTAATCACACACAAAAAAACATAATAAAAAAGAACCGTTGCTCCCCGGAAACGGCGCCAACTTTAACGAAGGCTAAAGTCGCCTTGCCTCGTCAAAGTAAAAAATCCAAACTCCCACTAGAGTATAATGGTAGTAAGGGTCGTACCCAAGGGAGCATGCTTTTTGTTTAAGGTTTTTTATGTGATTAAGAAGTAACCAAAGGGGGGGTTGAAATGGTTTTGTGACGAAAACAATGAAACACACAAACGTTGAAAGAAGTATTAGGATTAAAAGCGGTTCACTTATCAATTCTAGCAACTTGATTAGGTCGGTGGATCATAGAATCTTACACCCAATGTTCAAATCAAATCAAAGCAAAATGTCCTACTCTTTGTTATTAATTAGCAACTAGTCCAGATAGTCCTAGAGGCCCTAATCATGCTACAACCACGGAAATACCTAGATTTAATAACATAATTGCATAAATCACAAAGATAAGTAAGTTCATGCAATACCATTGACAAATAGTCGGTACTTGACATGAATCTAATATCTCTACCCTAAAATCAATCACAAATAGTTCATGAGAAAAGGGTTTGCTACAAAAGGTTTAGACTCTTCAAATAGAATTAACTAAACCTAGCAAATTGGAAAACATCAATAAACCTAGTTGGCCATTCTAGATAAAACAATCATGAGTTTAAGCGCAAGAGATCTAAGAACAATTTCTAAGAAAGATAAGAACAAAGGGACAAGAAACTTACCACAATAACCCAAGTCAAGCGCTTAGAATTTCAAAGTGAACTCAAGAGGGCTTAGTTCTTCATTACTTCTTAGCAAAAACAAAGTACAAATTGAGAGAGTTTTCTTGAGATTACAACTTGAGAAAATTGGATAATAGATATTCGATCTAAGAACCCCTTAAAAACCTCCTCCCTAAAATGGAGTTTTCTAAACTCCTCCTTTGACCCATTAAGAGCTAGGAGTTACATAAAAATGGTCCAAGTACTAATTCACTTCAAATTGACTATCTAGAGAAAAAGAGTTACAAAAGATGGTCAAAGGGGAAAATTCAATCCGGGAGAGTCGTGGGCGCGGCAGGGAGCCGCGACCGCGGACGGGTCCTGAGCACATGTGACCGGCACGGTGAGAACCGCGACCGCGGCCGGCTGGCCGCGTCCGCGGTTTTGCCTCTATAAGTGTGTTTTCCCTCGGCTTCTAGCGTACTTTGGCGACTTCGCTACCGACGCCTCGTAAGCTTCATTATGTTGCCCAAGTGAGTGAAAACGCCCCTTTTTGCCGTCTTAGGTGCTCCTTTGGCGCCATCAAGATTGAGCCTATCAGCAGCCATCCAGCCGAAGATGGCTACTAACCGCACAGACCCAGGAATGGTGAGCATCCCTTGTACCATAGGTCAAACTAGAATTGATAGAGCTATGTTACACTTAGGGGCTTCGATAAATGTTTTACCTTACTCATTTTATGAATCATTAAATCTAAGGCGCATGAGTAAAACAGGGATTGTTTTGCAACTAGCTGACGGATCTACGATCTACCCGAGAGGACTGGTCGAAGATGTGTTGGTTAAAGTAAAAAACCTTATTTTTCCTGCGGATTTCTATGTGCTACATGATAAACATGAGACGCATGCTACTTTTGTCCTTCTAGGTCGACCATTTATGCGGACATCTAAGACTAAGCTAGATCTAGATATCGGGGCGCTTACGCTCGAATTTAATGGGGATGTGGTGAAATTCAATATTTTTGGGACTAAAGCAGAACCCCTAGACGATAGCTCTGTATTCTGTATAAATGATGTGCTTAAAATTTCTGAGCTAGGATCTAATGCTGTTTTCGGCAGTGGCCCCACCTTGCTAACCAAGCAGGAAAAGAAACCTGCTAAAGCTGTTGTGCATGTCCCCAAGAAAGAAAAAGGAAAGGCGAAAAGTAGAGCCAAGAATAAGAGTGGGGAGAACAAAAAGGAGAAGAAGCCCAAGCAAGTATGGGTAGTGAAAGAGGAGAATGGTCTAAGGTTCAAACCTTTCCATCCATGGTTCAAGAAATTATTGCTAGATGATGCGATCCGGAAAGGATTGAAAAACATTGAATAAGTTATTGTACGGCGTGCCGCGACGTTAAATAAGGCGCTGTCCGGGAAGCCATTGGTGGAGTAAAACCGAAAACACCCCCGAAATCACTCGAGTCGCGATCGTGACTACAGGGTCTCGATCGAGACTTTACCCCCGAGGAGAAGTAGCGATCGCGACTACAAATGTCTCGACCGAGACGACGGTACCTGACTTTGCGAAAAAAATTCCGAAAAAAGGTCTCGGCCGCGACTTTTTGTCTCGACCGCGACCGGGGCGTCGACGCTGAGGAGTGATTGCGGTATTTCCCCCTCTTTCCTATTTTTATGAGGTCCTCTTTTGCTGCATTGAGGACAATGCGTTGTTCAAGTGTGGGAAGAGGATTTACCGTACCAAGGAGGAGGTTTATGTGTTTTTAGTCTTTCTTGCTTATTTTCTGCTGAACTATTTTGTGTCGTATTTGGATCGAGTCTGTACCAGAATTTATGTTGCGTCTTGAACAATTGCATCGGTTTTGTTTAAAATAAAAAATAAATAAATAATAATATATTCGAAAAAGTTACGAAAATAATACGAAAAAGTCGAAAAAAATACGAAAAAATCAAGAATAAAAACCAGGCAAGCAAAAATTGATTAAAAAGGAAAAGGTTGGTGCCTGAAAAATAAAAAGAATAGAAAAGAAAAGATCCTACCACTTTGATTTTTGGTGAAAACCCAAAAGGGCGCCGGATTTACTTGTTTTGTGATTGATATTATTGATTGCATATCTAAATGGCACAGGAGACATAAGAAGGGAGTAGAAGGATGTCTCGGGTTCTAGGATTCACCAAGGAGGGATAAGGAGTTAGTTTTAGCCTTTTATCTCTCTATTTATGAGCTTATTGTTATCCACACTTTGCATGCCTACCATTCCATTAGTTTATTAGTTTTGCTATATATTATCGGCGTTGTGTTAGATCCTAGGATTAGATTTCTATTTCTTGGAGTTTGATGCATATTGTTGTGGTTGTACTATGCAGAATTTTTAAATTAGGATTGGTGGTTGTGAATTGTGGATTTATTATATTATCTAGTGGTTTAGTACATTACTCGAAGAGGAGGAATAAGAAGTGTATAAGCGAGTGGGAGACTCGATTTTATCTTTATTATGTCATATTTATGTACCCTTATCCTTAGAGGAGACTAGGATTCCACATGTGCTTAAAAGCACACCACTTGGTTCGATTTTACTATTGTATGGAGTGGTGACATATGAAGGTGGAGAAATAAGGAGGGTTTTGGATCGGACATCTCGGAGACATAAGGAGATAGATCGGAGTAGGTTAGTGCTTATTTACACTTTGGAGTTTGTGGTATAGTCGCTAGCAGATTTTCTCTACACTTAATGTAGACCTTTGTGCTCTTAGGAGGAGTGAGTTTTATTTTGCTTACTCGAGGACGAGCAAGGTTTAAGTGTGGGGAGGTTTGATAGGAGCTTATTATATGGTGTAACTAGCGACTATTAGCTTAGGATTAGTGGTGTTTAGGTGCTTATTGAGTGGTATTCCCGGAATCAGGTATGATTGTTCACTTGTAGATTTGCGGGATGCTCTTAAGCGTTATTTTGTAGTATTGATTATGGAGATCCTATTTGTACTCACCTCTAGTGCATTTGGGACGGAGCTAGAGAGAAGACTACCACACCTACACCCATGGAGAAGCGGAGATGCGAAGCAGAGCAGCCTCGGAAGCTTACAGAAGACCGAAGACCACTCCGAGAGAAGGTTCCAAGACGAAGAAGAGCTACGGAGAAGATGTCTCAGTCGAGACTATAATGTCTCGATCGAGATTTTCCCTCCAAGAAGATGTCGCGGTCGAGACTATAATGTCTCGATCGAGACTTTGCCTCGAAGTGGAAGTAGGGATCGCCACTCTGAAGTAGCGATCGAGAGTGGAGCCGTTCCTGAGTGATTGGAGAAAAGTAGCGACCGCGACTTTCGACGGACCCGGCGCAAAATGCAGATCTAAGCCCGGGAATTTATCAGTTTTTATTATTTTTTCCCATTTTATCTTTTATAATTCAGTTATTTTATATTTCTTAGGCTGGGTACTATATAAACCCTTAGTTTTTAGGTTAAAGTTATTCTTTTGCCACTTTTCACAATTAGTTCTTAGAGATTCAGCAGCCAAGAGGAAAGCTCCCACCTTTGTGTCATCTTCTACCTTCATTCCTGGTTAGTTTATCCATAGTTATGTATAGCTTTCTCTTGGCTATGTCTGGCTAAGTCCTTACGAGTTCACTCTAAGGTTGAGGCCATTATTCTAGGAATTGTTTGTGAGAATTCTATTGTTTATGTTCCAATAATAATATTAGCATTGTTTTATTTTCTCTTGTGATTATTATCATTGATTGATGTTGATTTTATCTAGGTGGCCGACTAGGTTGATTAGTATTCATTCATATCCCTGGGCTTGATAATTCGATTTGAAAAGTCTTGTCTTTAAGGTAGCAATCAGAATTAGCATAGACTATTTGTGAGTGCTTATTTTGTAGAGATTATAAACCTGTGTCGAGTATCGGTGATTTGCCAATGGTATTGCATAGGCCTACATATCTTTGATCATTATGCTGTTGAGTAGTTGAACCTTAGGATTTCTTTGGTTATTGCATACAACAAGGGTTTCTAGGACTATTTGGACTAGTTGCTATTTACGAACAAAGAGTAGGACATCTAGATTATTTATTTAAAAGAACATAACTTTATTAGAATTCGATGATCAACTTTCCATAAGAATAATGTGCTGAAGCTGAAAGAGTGAGCTTTTCATCATTATAAGTTTTCAAAATCCAACGCATTCAGTTATTATTGTTTTCGATAATTTTCCAAACCAAAACCCCCTTTTTACTGCTGATAACACAATTCGAGTTAACCTATCGTTGTGGCTCCCTGAGGATTCGACTTTGACTTGCCGCTTTACTAGTGGAAGTTAGTTGGATTTATTTTTTATAGGAACAGCGACCGGTAAAACGCCTGTCATAACCCTTACCTACAAATCCAGCCCTAAAACTATTAAGCCTAATTCCTATGCAGCATTAAGCACAAGAATAGATAGGAATGTGCAGCGCCACTTGGCTACTAATACATCATTATCCTCAACACCCCTACAAGTCCAACTAGTCCAGGTAGTTGTTTGGCTACTCTAATGGTTAGGTTCTCCAACTAGGATAAACCTAAGCCTAGCTATATGAAATTGAACTAAACAACCTAGGAGATCAATCTAGAATAAAATTCAATTCAATAATTATTATAAGGAAGAGGATAAAACAATTGAGACATATTATTAATGAGAACCAAAGGATTAGAAACTGACGAAGGCTAAAGTCGTCTTGCCTCGTCAAAGTAATAAATCCAAACTCCCACTAGAGTATAATGGTAGTAAGGGTCGTACCCAAGGGAGCAAGCTTTTTGGTTAAGGTTTTCTATGTGATTAAATAGTAACCAAAAGGGGGGATTTAAAATGGTTTTGTGATGAAAAACAATAAAACACACAAACGTTGGAACAAGTATTAAGATTAAAAGCGGTTCACTTATCAATTCTAGCAACTTGACTAGGTCGGTGGATCATAGAATCTTAACACCCAATATTCAAATCAAATCAAAGCAAAATGTCCTACTCTTTGTTCAAAATTAGCAACTATTCCAAATAGTCCTAGAGGCCCTAATCATGCTACAACCACGGGAATACCTAGATTTAATAGCATAATTGCATAAAGCACAAAGATAAGTAGGTTCATGCAATACCATTGACAAATATTCGGTACTTGAAATGAATCTAAGATCTCTACCCTAAAATCAATCACAAATAGTTCATGAGAAAAAGGGTTTGCTACAAAAGGTTTACACTCTTCAAATAGAATCATCTAAACCTAGCAAATTGGAAAACATCAATAAACCTAGTTGGCCATACTAGATAAATCAATATAAAACAATCATGAGTTTAAGCGCAAGAGATCTAAGAACAATTTCTAAGAAAGATAAGAACAAAGGGACAAGAAACTTACCACAATAACCCAAGTCAAGCGCTTATGATGCGGTGATTATCGCAATGAGCGGACCTAGACGATGGTAGCTTCCAATCAATTACAATAGGATTAGGAAAGAGGTGGAAGATTGACAAACTATGGATAAAAACGAAGAGATACAACCTGGGAATCGAGGAATGAAGACCACGTAATCTAGTAGAGATTAATAACCCTCAATTCAGATCTGAGACCGTGTCACATACAACGCTACACATTTGACGAATCAATTCGATGGTCAAGGCACAACGAGGAGACCTTCTAACTTAGTAAGCACCAACTCCTCGTAGAAGATGACGCAAAACAAGAGATGAAGGTTGAAGATACACGAACCAATTTGGGA